>NC_056522.1:370497263-370560078 GCF_019175285.1 Sceloporus undulatus | reverse complement strand
GCAGCACTCAAACTACTGTGCCATGCTGGATCATAACATAGAAATTGCACATAATTAAAAGAACTGGAAAAGACCTTAAACCCTTGAAAACTGGAAATCTGTTTGTAGCCTGAAGAGCTCTTTTCAGCCAGTAAAAGCCAAACTTTCCCTAACCAGAGAAGACAAAGCTGGAGATAAGCCTGAAACATTTATTTCTCTATGGGGCCTCTAGGCAATTCCATGTAATGCTTTTCTCTGTGTGACTCCAGAACGCTTCAAATGGTTGAAAGGGAAGGTGGTGCCTGGTAAGGGATGAAGAGGAGAACGATTAGAGAAGACTGAATGAGAAACAGGTTGAAGAGAAAAACCAATGAAAAAGAAAGAACTTGGAGGTGGGCCAGAAAAAAAGAGAGTAGAAATAAAAATAGCAGCAGAGTTGGGATGAGGGGCCTAAAGGGTCTTGAAGCCATGAATAGTTGGCATTTCTGTTTGTGTTAAATATGACTGTTTTTCACTGAATGCTTCCATTTCTCCTGCAAGGCAAAATAAAACAAGCTCAACTAAACCACTCAGTACTATGTTCTCCCTGTGGCTTCATAAAACCTAGCATCACTGTAGTCCAGAAATAATCAAGAAGTCTAAGGTGGAAAATATACATTAAGGTTTTTTTTTATCACTAGCGGAGGGCTACCTTAACTGAAATTGTGTTGGCTAAACAAACATTATTTGCCAATCTCTGCAGAATGACCTATTTTTTTCACAGCAAGAGAAGCAACCTATTAATTTTTCACCGGCTGTCAAGTGTGTTTCAATTAAAAGTGAGTTATTCACTTCCAAGGTGAGTATTTTAACTGTTCCCAAGAACTGCTGCAAATATTATCTTGACCGCTTAACAGACCTTATTTGAAGAGTGCTCTCTTGGCATTCCCCTCCTTTTCTGAGAGGCACAGACATTCTGTTTCTAAAATGTGTCAAGTTTACACTTTAAAATGGTTTTTTTTAAAAAAAAAAGAATGCAAGAAACAATTATATGCTTTTGTATTTATACTTCTTGAGGAGAGTGCATTAGTTTCTGTTGAATATGTATAAATGGGAGATTCCAGGATGTTGCTACACAGAACAAATCTGGAAAACGTATAATCTGTTCTCACGTTGCTCCAGTGGGCACTCCCCAGCTGCGGTGGCCTGGTTCCAGGCTCTTCCACAGACTGGAAAAAAACATAGGAGCTCAAGCCTATATTAATCAATGGGTAGAAATGGACATGCACCTGCATTACAGGTGCATGACATATGCACTGCCATTGGCTAATATGGGGTGAGACCATCCATAGGAGCACCAGTTCATGGATGACTAACCTGTTGCCAAAGCGGGTTCGCTGTATTATGGACCTATGCTGCCTTGAGCTCTTCAGATATACAGTTAGCCCTCCCCATTTGCAGCTTTGACTTTTTCAGATTTGATTATTTGCCATTTTGATTAATCTGTTCTTTCTAAGAATCTCTAGGTCCTCCAGCGCAACTCTGCCAGATGTTGACCAGAGAGTTGTGCTGGAGAACCTAGATGTCCCTAGGAAAAAACACTTCTCTAGGCATTTGTAGGTCATCCAGAATGTGGGAGGACACACCAAATAAAAGGATTCCAGATGTGAATGATTTTTAATATCTCATTCTTTGCAATGCTAGAAATTTGAAAAATGACAGAAAATTTCATCAGGGAGATGACTTCAAGGAAGCAATTTGGGCCCCTGCCTAGTTGTACATCTGCTTTACCCTGTGCCTTCTTTTTAAACTGTAATCTATATAAAAGATGTTTGGCGAAAAGCATAAGTAGATATCTGGCTGAGAAACTGGCCATTTGACCCAAAGCATACATCGGTCAAAATGATGACACATTAAAAAATATATGAGCCTGCTCAAATATTATGATCTTTTCAAAAGGCTTTTCTCTCCATCACCCCACTTTCAGACACTCATCTGGTGAAGACACTGGAGAGAGTCTTCTCAGTGGCTGATCCTAATCTGTGGAATCCACTTCCAAGAGTGGCACAATTGGCCTCCCCATTTCTCTCTTTTCATTGGCAAACAACGAAGCTTTCAGCCTTTAACTGATGTAGAAAGATTGCAGTGTGTGTGTGTGTTTGTGTTTGTGTGTGTGTGTGTGTGTGTGTGTGTGTGTGTGTTCAAGTCACCTGTTGACATATGGCGACCCCATGAATTTCTCAGGTTTTTCTTAGGCAAGGAATACTCAAATGTAGTTTTGCCAGTCCCTTCCTCTGAAATACAGCCTACAAACTTGACGGTCTGCCATCCAAGTATTAACCAAGATTAACCCTGCTTAGCTTCCAAAATCAGAGGACATCGGTGCCTTTAGGGTATTTAGGCTCTTGTTTGTCTCATCACAGAAAAGCGGGATAAAAATAAAAGTTTTATTTTTATTTATTGTTGTTGTTAACTGTCCTTGAGCTGATCGCAACTCATGGGAAAAGAGCTTTCCAAGATCTCCTGTCCTCCACTGCTCTACTCAGGTCCTGCAAATTCAGTCCCATGGCCTCTCTGATTGAGTCCATGTGGCATACAGTCTTCTTCACTTTCTACTGCCATCTACTTTTCCTAGCATTATTGTCTTTTCTAATGATTCATGCCTTTTCATGATGTGACCAAAGTACGACAGCCTCAATTTGATTTTAATTTAATGCGTTCAAATTAGGTTCATTGTTTAATGCTTTTTAAAGACTTTGCACCACATTTTGTTTTAGCTGTTTTGTTTCCATTTATAACATAAGCTGCTTTGGGTCCTATGTGAGAGAAGGGTGGAATATAAATCAAATAAATAAATAAATAAATAAATGTCCAAACATTTCTGTGCATGAAATTGTTTGTTGGGGTGGGAGTCTTGAAATGGTTCTGAAAGCTGGACAGTAAAGAAAGCTAACAGAAAGAGGATCATCTTATTTGAAACATGGTGCTGGAGGAGAGTTCTATGGGTATGTGGACTATCAAAATGACAAATAAATTAATCCAAGAGCAAATCAAGCCTGAGCTCTCCTTAGAAGCAAAGATGATTAAACCAAGACTATTATATTTTGGATATATCATGAGAAGACATGACTCCCTAGAAAAGAAAATAATGCTTGGTAAGGTAAAGACAGTATGAAAAGAGGAAGACCTCATCAGAGGTAGAGAGGGTCACTCAAGAAGCTGTGGTCCTGAGTTTGCAAGACCTCAGCAGGTTGACAACAGTGACACTTGGAGGTCTCTTGTCCATCGGGTCACCTTAAGTTGAACTTGACTTGATGGCAACTAACAGCAATAAGCCCAGAGCCTCATAGTGTCCTGCTACAAACCAGAGCACAGCTTCATATACACTGTTTCTTTTGCTTGAGGACACATCGACACAAACTATTTTAAGGTGGCACACTTCTTTCGTGACATATTGGCTAGCCTTTATTTTTATATCCTCACATTCCTGTACAGTTACCACTTTCTGTCACCATAGGAACTCTGCTGCAAAGGTTTAAATATAGAATCTCTCTCTCTCTCTCTCTTTGCAGGCATATGCAATTCCTCCAAGCTCCTTTTATTATTTAGCTTGTAAAGAAGGGAATTGTACTTCTCATAATAGAACACTTTGGTGCCTAAAATATACTATATGAGACTGGAATGAATAACACCACAATGGAATAAAAACTATTCCAAAGAATGTTGTGAGATTTTTTGTTGTTGTTGTCGATGAAACAACAATTGCCTGCAACAGAGCAATGCCTGTAGTCTGAAAACTCAAAGAAGTAAAATCCAGCTAAAGACTGCAATTGCAATGATCTCATTGTTTCTTGCTAGTGTGAGAGAATAAATCTGCTAATACACTCGTTTAAATGTAATGGATCTGTAAGTAACCCCAAGTAGCTAGATGAACGGCTGAGAATTTGTATATCTATAAATATCAATATATTTGTATGCCAAGCAAAAAAATAAAAGCAGGAAGATGTAGCCAGAAGCATCACGTCTCAGTTGTTGGCATGACAAGAGGGAAAATGTGGCAATAAAGGAAATATTATGCCCTAGTTCTAGAAGTATAAAGTATGACGGAGGAAATAAAAGGTTTCTTAAAAAATCTTTCAGCACATAATTTATTATTTAAAAGCTCATTCTTTTCATTATTTGTTGGTAAAAAGCATGTTCATTTCATTATTTATTCATTAATTTCATTGTTGTTTGGTTATTCCCATTAGGTTTTCATTCTCTTCCTTTTTCCTCATTGTTTTTGCTGCTGTCCAAAGTGGCAGGTATTTTAGCCATGGTCATGGTGGTCTCTTAATTGTGGCCCGCATTTTCTTCCCAATAATAATAATAATAATAATTAGAGAGAATCTTGTATCAGTTCCTTAGTTAAGTATACTTAATTACTTAAGTTAAGAATTCAGAGACATAGGACCCTATTGCATGGGGTTAAAAGAGTGGCTTACCATTCCCGAATTCAGTGTTAATTCGGGAGGCAGCCAGTTCCTATCACACATAAATCACCATCAAATCACTGCCTGGGTCCATCCCGGATGCAGCCCAGGTCGTCTAATTCACTTCCGCAGCCCCTTTTTGAAAATGGAAGCTTCCAACTTCTAAAAATGGCTGCCAAAATGGCTTAGATGACCCTGGCTGCATCTGGGAAGGACCCAGGTGGTGATTCAGTGGTGATTTATGTGTGATAGGAACGGGCTGCCTTCCGAATTAGCACTGAATTCAGGAAAGGTAAGCCACTCTTAATCCCATGTGAGAGAGTCCATAGTCTGAAATATTAGTATGCAAAAGTATATTGTAAGACATTTCAGACTAACTGTGCAGAAGACATTGTAGCCTAAGCTTTCATAGACTTCTTCCTCAGAGGCGATCTGACCAAGTCAACAAAACCTTATGCTACTATGTCTTTCACTCAGATGCTTCTGAGGAAGTAGATCAAGTCTAGGAAGGCCTATGTTACAACGTCTTTCATTCAAATGCACTGGAGGAGGTACACAAAGTCTACAAAAATTTATGCTACATCTTCCACTCAGATGCTTGTTTGGAAGTACATCAAGTTTACAAAAGCTTATGCTTAGGAGTCCTGAGCCCATCTTGATATCTTTTTGATACTCAGCTAAGTACCCTAATTCTATATAAAAAATAATTAATGAGCATGCATAGAATTCTGCATCAGAACACCACTCCCTCCATTGCTTAATTTGTTAGGAAATGTTGCAAGTTGGGTTGAATTAGTTGACAACCGGAGCTTCACAGATACACACACAAAGTCATACCTTCTCTGTATCAATCCCTTTGGACATGGACCATGTGGAGACGATATAATCCATGACTCGTTCACTAAGGCCTTTAGGGACTTGGTACAACTTTAAGAAATCTCTCACATTGTTCAACATCTCATGGTAGCGGTTGGTGTTGGCATACATTTGTTGGAAAATTGTGGTGACATTTCCAAAAATGGTTGCATAAAGAAGAGCTAGAAGAGAGCAAGAAAAGAATAATTAGAAATAAACAAAGAACCTCAAACAATTGATGAGTATTGACATAAATTGCTATGATGAACTCATTTCTTTGGACAGCTTGGTGCAATCATCCAGTGCTGTATTGTTTTTGGTCTTGGTAAAATTACTTTTGAGGACTTTGTTGTTGTGTGGCTTCAAGTTGTTTCTGACTTATTGCGACCCCAAGGTGGATCTTTCATGGGCTTTTCTGGGCAAGGTTTATTCAGAGGAGGCTTGCTTTTGCCTTCCTCTGAGGCCGAGAGAGTGTGTCTTGCCAAAGGTTCTCCCTTGATGATTTTCCATACCTGAGCAGGGATTTGAACCCTCATCTCTAGAGTCCTAATACAATACTCAGACCACTATACCATGCTCACAAAATAGGTTTGCCAGAGTGAAAACAATTGAGAGCTCCTGTACCTTTAATGGTTATGCAGAAGAAGGAAGGCCAGTAGGTCTTGCTTGTTCCCTGGTTGTGTCACAAACAACACCTGCTGAAATTCCCTCTTGTACACAACCATTAAAGGTACAGGAGCTTTCCTCAATCTTCAGTCTGCCAATCCTACTCCCAAAGCTTCAGCTAGCCTCTGAGATTCTGGCAAACTTTGTCCTCATTATATGAGCCCAAACCAGAACTGTGTGCAAATGGTCGCTCAACATTCTCACACCTATTTGAGGGTAGAGAAATTCATTCCATTGCTTTTTCCCAAGGATAAGTGAACTCTTCAAAATTTTCTCAAGGGTGAGTCTCATCCGTTGCAAGGACCCCAAGTGACACTGCCAGACTGAAACTGGAGAGTGCCCCGTCCCATGAATGATTGCATAGAAGCAGGAAATTCAGCGGGTGTTGTTTGTCCCACAACCAGATAACTAGGGACACTTGCTGAAATTTCCTCTTCTACACAATCATTCAAGGTAGAAGAGCAGTAGTTTTTGCAACAATGCATCTTTCATTTTCCATCTATTTTTTCTATTTTTGTCTTTTATTGTTGCTACTGTGAGAAGAACAGTAGTGCCAGCAGCTCTTCTGAAAATCTGGGCACAATTTTGCATCCTCTTCCGCAGTGTTCTGCACAGTCCCGGTCCTGGTCCAGCTTGCTACCATGGCCCTGAACTGGGACAAGAAATAGATTACATCCACTCCCCTTTGGCCTGGTTCTTCTGCCCTGGTTCTTCGGCTCAGCTTTCGGACATGTAAACACCACAACCCCAATGCAGCCCTAAGTCAGCACTTTTGGCCCATCTGTTTTGAGCCTCTGTCTACTTCTCTGAGGCAGTAGAGCCTTATCTCATGAGAAAAGAAAGACAAAATGGAGCCAGAGAGAAGAGACTTTCTCTGTGCCTCTCCACATGCTGTTGTAGTATTTCCGTTCTCCTTCCCAAGGGAGATTGTCATAAAAGGATACCTTTTGCCAAATGGATTTTTTCAGCATGACAAAAGGCACATTTTTATGACTGTTTCGCTCAGTGCTTCAACAGTAAGCGGAGAAGAAAGGAGAAAGCTGCTACTCTCTAGCTCCATTTCGGCTCTCTTTTCTCATGTGATAAGGTTCTAAGTCAGTGATTCCCAAACTTTGGTCCTCCAGGTGTTTTAGACTTCAGTTCCCAGAAGCCCCAGCCAGCTTCGCCAACAGTCAGGAATTCTGGGAACTGAAGTCCAAAACATTTGAAAGAGCAAAATTTAGTAACCACTGTTCTAAGTCAATGAAAGGTAATGCTACAGTTTCTTTTACTCAGTCTCAAAGGTGCTACAAGATCCCTTTTCATATTGGTTAGTCTTAAAGATGCCACAAAACTCCTTTCCCCCATTTTTTATTCCGAAACAGAATAATAAAACCGCACATTTGAAAGAGAGCATTTCTCTTGAGAAGCATGCTGTAGTTCTTCATTAGATGTTTTAAATAAAACAGTGGTCCCAAGTGTGTGAGAGAGTATTGGATGTGTGTTGAGGCTGCAAGTATGCATAAAGTATTTAGCCAAATTAAGCTAAATAGACTTTATTAGCAAGTGGTTCATCATTACATTCAAAAAGTGCCTTAACTTTATACTCTGGAAATTAATTCTCCAAATTACACCTATTAAAAATAAAATAAATATAGCAAAAGGTTTAATTTCCTGTAATGTGAAAACAGTTCCAACAGAGATATTTTTAAATGGAGATTTATAAAGAAGAGGCACTGAGTAACTAAGTGCTCCAGCTGGAAAAATTAAGAGAGTGAAAGAACCTGCCACAGAAGACTGGGATCGTAGCTTCTTCTGAATAAAGATCAGGTCACAGACTATATCTAGAACTGGCATAGCATGCATCTACACTGTAGAAATAATGCAATATGGTGCCACTTTAAGCACTGTAGCTCCATCCTACGGAATCCTGGGATTTGTAGTTTAATAAGGTCTTTAGCATTCAATGCCAAGGAGTGATGGTGGCTCACGAAACTACGGATCTCAGGATTCTGTAGAATGGAGCCATGGTTGTTAAAGTGGTGTCAAAGTGCATTATTTCCACAGTGTAGATTCACCCATGGTCAACTATGAGAAACTAGGGGCCTTCATTAGCTCACCAGCAAAGCCTCCACCACACTCCTCACTGCCAAAAATTTCTAAACCATTCCTATGTGACCCCCCAATACCCACTAGGAGCAGTGGGGGACTTTTCACCATATTTGTAACACATTTCTTAAGTGAATGTTATGCTTTGGCAGTCTATGGTCCCTTCCAGACCAGCTCCATAACTCCATGTGTTTCAGGGCATGCACATCTTTGCCGAGGTTGCTTTTGCTCCATTCTTTTGAGGGTATTTTATTTTTATTTTTGCTGTATTTTTGGCAAAAATACGCCAGCCTGAATTTAATCATCTTGGCTTCCAGGGAGAGTTGACGCTTGATCTATTCTAGGACCCAACTGTTTGTCTTTTTGGCCATCCACAATATCCTCAGCATTCTTCTCCAGCACAACATCTCAAATGAGTTGATTTTCTTGCTATCATTTTTTTTTCACTGTCCAGCTCTCACACTCGTATGTGGTGATGGGAAATACAATGGCTTGGATGATCCTCAGTTTATTGTTAAGAGTTATGTCTTTACACTTTATGAACTTGTCCAGTTTTTTCATGCCTGCCCTTCTCAATCCTAGTCTTCTTTTGATTTGACTGCAGTCTCTGTACTGCTCCGTATTTGAACCAAGGTATGAGAATTCTTTGACTATTTCAATTTCATTATTTAATTATGCCTAATTAATTTAACCTGTACAGATAGAGGAGAATTACATTCAGTTTCTTTTTTAAAAAACCAGACATTCCAATATTTGCCAATTCTTCCATAAATGGGCTGAAAAGTACGTGAAAATTTAAAAAGAAATACAAATGTGGAAGAAAAAGAATAATCCATCAGTGTTCCCCTCTTTATGGGGACCAGAGGTGTACTTGGTAGCAGTAGGTTCATAGAAACAAGCAGAAGGGGGAAGCAGCTCCCAGAATCCCCCAGGCAGCATGGCCACTGACCTTTCTGGCTGAGAGATTCTGGGGAGTCTTGTTATGTTTTCAGCCTCTTTCAGTGCTTCCAGGCTCATTCTAGGTAGCTTTCAAGAACAGCAATGCTCCACTTAAGTAGATATTAGAAGTGAACACTTAGGGGTGCTCCAAGGTGTTATTGAGCTGTAGCCTGTTCAACTTATATGCAGAATATATTATAAGAAAAGCAGGCTTGCACATAGAAGAAGGAGGAGTGAAAATAGGATGAAGCAATGTCAATAATCTAAGATACACAGATGACACCACAATACTAGCAGAAAACCTCCCAGATCTGGAACTACCAAGAAAGATCAAGGAAGAAAGTGCAAAGGCTTACTGCTGAACATAAAGAAAACAAAAATAATGACCAGAGAGAATCTATACAAATTCAACCTAGACAATGAAGAAACAGAAATACTAAAAGAGTTCTCATACCTGGGATCAAACATTGATAGCAATGGGGATTGCAGCCAGGAAATTAGAATAAAATTAAGAATGGGGAGGATGTCTATGAAAGAAATAGAAAAGATCCTAAAATTCAAAGAACACAAAAGTTAAAATCACACAAACCATTATGTTCCCTATTACCATGTATGGATGTGAGAGCTGGACAGTTAAGAAAGTGGATAGGAAGAAAATCAATCAATTTGAAATGTGGTGCTGGAGAACAGTGCTGAAGATTCCACAGAAAGCCAAAATGACAAACAAGTGGGTCCTAGCCAAGATGACAAAACTGAGGCTGTCATACTTTGGACACATCATGAGAAGGTGCTACTCATTGAAAAAAACAATAATGCTAGAAAAGGTGGAGGGAAGTAGAAAGAGAGGAAGGCCACATGCTAGACGGATGGACTCTATTAGGCAGGTCATGAGTATGAGTTTGCAGGAACTAAGCAGAACAGTAGAAGACAGGAAATCTTGGAGATATCTCATCCACAGGGTGGCTATGGGTCAGGATTGATTGAGGGCAGTTAACAACAACAACAGTCCTCAGAAATAACTTTTCAAGACTGGTAATGAACTCTGCATCTGTGCTATCATTTTATATTTCCTACTCTTTTCAAGAATGATGCAACATCATTGGCGGTATGCCACATTAAAATGGTGGCTCAGGACCAACCACCCAGAGCAGGAGATCCAAGAGAGGCAACAGAGATGAAATGAGTCTTGCCAGGTCTCGGGGGACCCAACAACTATCCAAAGAGAGAGCTGGACTTGGCTGCATGCTATGTGGCTTCAATTAGCATTTAGCTAATTAGTATTTTAACAATCTTCCCCCTCACCCTGGCTTCTATCACTGTGACAACTCCTGCAGAGTTACTCCCTGCAATTCAGGCAACAAATAGTCTGGGCTGAAGCATCAATATCTCAATGGGGTTGTTGAAATCATAATTAAAGCTGAGTTACACAGCTGAGATTCCCTTTATTGGCCATGGATGGTGTGCCTGGAACTGGCAAAACATGTAGATCTATTAAGTAAATAGGAGTGCCTTGCTAATGCCAATATCCTGTAGCTGACATGCTGAAATTAAGTAGATGATTCTTCTCTACTGCATATGAGAATATGGTGGATGAAGTAAGATCCATCTGTTTAATTTATGTGGATCAGGCTGTTATTAGAGGCACAGGATCAGGGTCAAAAGCTAAGGTAAAACACATGGTTGGTCCAGAGAGGGCTCATCTACACTGACCAGAATACTTTGGGCTAGAAGCACTAGAAGTAAAGCTGACTGTATTTTGTCATATTTTGGACATATTGTGGGATGACATGACTCAGTGGAAAAGATGATGGCTTGGTAAAGTGAAAGGTTGTAGTAAAAGGTAAGCCAGTGTGGCATAGTGGTTTAAGCACTGGACTACAACTCCGGAGATCGACCATGGAAACCCACTGGATTATTTTGGATGACTCACACAGTCTCAATCCCTCAAAAAACCCATGATAGAGACTCACTGAAGGGTTGCCATAAATCGGAAACAACTTGAAAGCACACAATAGCAACAAGTAGGAAAAGCAGGAAACCACATTACAGGTAGAATGATTCAATCAAGGAAGCCACAGTCATACATTTGCAAGACCTGAGTAGGTCAGATGGTTATGATTATAATTATGATTATGATTGACGAACAGGGATTTAAGACATCTCTCATTCATAGAGTTGCCATAAGTCAAAATCAACTTGATAACAAATATCAACAAGGTAACAAAGAAATTCAAGTTAAACAGATTTAGACCATTGTTCCATCATGGTCAGTAATATCAAAAATAACTGAAAATGGTCAAAATGCAAAAAAAGTAATTTTTTCTGTACTCTGGGTGCTATTACATTTGTGTCCTTCCGGCAGACATTGCATTAATGCAACCACTGTGGCTAACCACTATGGAAACAGAGTATTGGTTTAGGGCAGATCTACACTGGTCAAAATACTCCAGGCTGACCCCAAATTTCTCTGTTACCTCTACATTCCAGTAATGATGCTGGGTGGCTGTCTATACACATATCCTGCTGTGTCACTTGGCATCAGCACCATTGGCATGGGTTACTTGCTCCGAGGTCGAAAATGAGACACCCAACTTTGATCACATCACTGGGTCCCCTCTTATGACTGCAGAGGGAGCGACTCACGCCACCGGTGCTGGTGTTACATGGCACAGTGGTATCCTATGTAAACATCTGCCCAGTATTATTCCAGTCTGGCTGCAGATTTTCCAGGAATTTTTTGGCAGCCACATAGTGTCAGAATGTAGAAGTAACAGAGAAATTCAGGGCAGCTCTGGGACTAGATTACTCTGGAATCATCCTGGAGTATTTTGGCCAATGTAAACCTGCCCTAAGCCAATACTCTGTTCCCACAGTGGTTGGCCACAGTGGTTGCATCTGTGCAATGTCTGCCAGAAAGACACATGTGTAATACCACCCACAGTTTGGTAAAGTTATTTTTTTACATCATAACTCCCAGAATCCTACAACTGCTGGCCATGTCTGAAACACTGGAGCAAAAGGAAAATCTGGAGCAAAAAGTAAATCAAATCCAGTGCCTTGGATTTGATGCATAACTGGACTCACATTGTAAAGACAGTCCACAGTCTAATTAGAGGTTTGGTCCTGCATCATGAAAACAGGTGATGGCAAAGTTGTGGGGAAACTGGTTCAGTTGACCCATGTGGATGTGTCCTGTGATAAGCCTTTGGTCTGATCTAACATGGGTCCTCTCATATTCTTTTGCAGGAGCAGGTCACAGCAGGTGGACAGTTTGAAAAATGCCGTGGGTGAATACAGCGGATCCTATATGGGTTATTCTCTTATGCTTTTTGAATAGTTAAGACTGCAGTCTTATTCACACTTCATGGAACATCTGCTTGCAGAGGAAAAATCCTATTATGATAATTGTGAGGATGCCCAAGCTTTCCGGTGTGTTACTCACCCGCAGGTCAGAGAGAGACGATTGGCGTCACTTGAGCATTTCAGCGCTTCCCTAATTAAGGCAGCAAAAGGCTAGTTTGGTGTAATTTGAGATTCGCCAGTGGGGTTCTTCACACAGATCCTCACTGCTTCCCTGCTGTATCCCCTCCTTATTCAATTTGTATATTAGATAACAAGGAAAAATGTGGTCTGTGTCAAAACTGTACGATCAGTGACTCAAACAACTCTGAGCCTCATTTCCATTTTTTCTCTCTCCCATATCCTGACCTCAGTGTGATTATATATGTACTTCTCCTTTGCCTAAAGGTTTCCTCTGTATTAGATTCGACAAGGAAAGTGTGGCGAATAAAAAAAGTCAGAAGGGCCTAAATATGGTACAGACAGGTTGAAAAACCCAATTTGCTTAGACTTAGGCTGCATCTGCACTCTAGAAATAATCTAGTTTGATGCTGCTTTAAGTGTCATGGCTCAATACTATGGAATTTTGGGATCTGTAGTTTTGTGAGACATTTAGCCTTTGCTGTCAGGGTGTCCTGGTGCCACAACAACCTACAAACCCCAGAATTCTATAGCAGTTAAAGTGGTGTCAAACTGGATTATTTCTGCAGTGAGGATGCAGCCATAGTCTGTTGACATACTGCAGAATTAATGCAGTTTGACACCTCTTTAATTGGCTTAGCTCTTTCCTGTGGAATTCTGGGATTTGTAGTTTGTTGTGGCACCAGAGCTCTTTGACAAGAGATGGTTAAATCTCTCATAAAACTGTATACCCCAGAATTCCATTGCATTGAGCCATTGCGGCTAAAGTAGTGTCAAATCGCATCTATTCATTGCAGTGAGAGGGAAAGTACAGGATCCACTAAAAAGCATCACATATTCTGTGATGTGCCAGTAGAAGGTCAACAGTTGTTATTTCAGGGGAACTCTATGGAAGGGAGCACATGCACAGAGCTCTGTAGCAGCACCCTGAAATAGTTATTAAAATAGTTGTTAAAATATTGAATTTTTAATACTTTTTTTATGCACAGCTTGATGCCATCCTGAAGGTTTTGTGGTAGGTGATCATCAACGATTAGCCCAGTGATTAAAAATGGAATTACTTCCAAGTTAACATGCTCATTGAAACTACTCCTAAACTTCACTAACTTACACTTTAAGTCACCCATATTAGTAAACCTTACAGTGTTTCTAATTATAGTCACCCATTGACTTTTGTGGCACAAGGAGGACTCAAACCTGGTTTTCCCAGCTCACAATTCTAACCACTATGCCACTTATTGGAGAAAGGGCAGGATATAAGGTATCTAATAACTAGGCCCAATGAGAAGGAACAGGCAGGGATTGATAAAAGGATTAGGGTTGTGTTGGTTCCTATGGGAAGTATGGAACTGAGCTCATATAGGATATAAAGGTAACATATCATAATGAAGATCCCACATTGGAATGTCATAACCTAAGTCTCTACATTAATCATTGTGCATCCCTTGCACTAAATGGCAACTGAACCAAGACATGTCCTGCTCTCACACTGCACCAACAGGCAGAGCACCAGAAGTTCAGAAGCTGAAGGATCAAACATCCAATAACAGAAGCTAAAGGAACATTATCCAATAATAAAAGGGCCAGAGTCAAAAGCTGTAAATCCAAGCATGGTTCACAAGTAGCAAGAAACAGTCCAGGGTCATAAATGACGGAGTCAGGTCTCACAGTAGATGCAGACTGAAGGGAAACCCAAGCTTGTTTCCCACAAGTGAAAGAGGGGAAAGCCCTTGATTTATAAAGCCCTCTGACTCAGCCCCACACAATTTGTGGACCGTATTTCAAGAGGATGTTTCCCAGCTGCATGAACACAGCCTCTCACTCAACCTGTAGTGGAAGGACTGTGTTAGTGCCAAATGCTGAAGCCATCACCTTTCCCAAGGACTTGGAGCCATGTCTCCTTCCTCCTTCTCCTCCTGAGGCGCTCTCAGATGTCTATCACAATGAGCTGGAGTAAGGCATAGCTGCAGTAGATCTATTTCATCTTCTGAAGCCAAGCTCTCAAGGGAGAGGCATGAGAAAAGCAAATTTGCAGCCAAATGTAGAACCAAATACATGTTGGTTTCAATGCACAATGTGCATTCATCTGCAACAATAACACTGCATGTGCAGCTTCACTTCTCCAAGCTTGAACTGGATGTGGATTTTTCCACACTGGACAAAAATGTGCAATTGCTTCTATAGGAGAATGTACACATATTTAAGACATCAGGATTTTGGCCAAAGGGTGTATACGTTTTCCTCATTTTTAAAGCATCCCAACAATTATCTGGCATTTCTACACACATGCTCAGACACACAAAAACACACTTTTTCTGGTCACATTTGATTCCCTTTTATTGGCAGTGCCTATCAGAACAGCACTTGTCAAGCAGTCATTAGTATTAGCTGTCACAATGAACTGGGAACTTGATTTTCTGTCAAAAGCCTGGATAGCCAAGTTTTTGCAGAATACTCTTGACTCCGATCTCATTATTGAGCCACTGCCGACATCTGTGGATTAAAGCCATATCACGTTTGTTCCACCACATGTCTTGTCATGTCAGGAATGTCACAGGTAATAAGCATGAGACACAAAGGCTTATGCAGCACTTCCCTTGTAGGGCAGCCCCAAACCTGATGGGGTCAGTGTTGATGGTTTCCATCAAAAACTTCCATGTGTCAAGTTGGCAGATGCCATCAAAACAACAGAGGACAGCTGAACAGATTGTTGCCGTGTTGCGGCGGCATCTCTTACTATTTTTTAAATTTATTCTCAGCAAATTTTCTGACATGGACACAGAGCTCCTGTCATAGCTTGAGGAAAATTGGGTGACAAACAGTTGCTCCAGGCAGACTCCAAAAACACTACTCCCACATGACAAACAGATATTTATGCCTATTAAAAAAAACACATCTAGGATATTGAAACACATATATCTACATCTCCATACATCTCTGAATCTATTGCCAAGATCCTACATTATGCTTGCTTGGTGTAAATCAACATTTACATAGGCCTTGTCTGCAAATAAAACATCCTCACCTTATTCCCATGGCAGCAAGTATGGAAGAATCATAGAGTTGTAAGACAACACAAGGACCATCCAGTCTAATCCCTGCCATGTGGGAAGACACAATCAAAGCACTCCCAACAGATGGTCATCCAGCCTCTGTTTGAAAACCTCCAAAGAAGAAGGAGACTCGACCACACTCCCAGGCAGCATATTCCACTGACAAACAGCTCTTACTACCAGGAAATTATTCCTAATGTTTAGGTGGAATCTCTTTTCCTCCAGTTTGAATCCATTCCTCCATGTCCTAGTCTTTGGAGCAACACAAAACAAGCTTGTTCCATCCTTACTATGACATCATTTCAAATATTTAAACATCACGTCACACCCCTTAACCTACTCCTCTGCAGGCTAAACATATCCAGCTCCCTAAGCCACTCCTCATAGTGCATGGTTTCCAGACCTGACACATGGCCCAAACTGTGGTTCGGGTATGAATTGTCCAGATGACACCTAGACAATTCAGCACCAAACCCAAGATATAACACCATTAAAACTGGTTAAAATCAATCATGTTTTGTGCTGCATCTTCCTGGAAGATCAGGAACCCTCCACTGCAACACTGGGCAGCTAACATGTCCCACTGTGTCAGCCTCTACTACCAACACTGGTGCAAGTCACTCACTTTGATGTCAGATTGAGGTGTCAATCCATGTGATCAATACTGGGTGCCTTGATCTGACCTCAGAATCAGCACAGCAGAATGCACATGCAAACAGATGCCCAGGCTCACAATGGAGTGCCCAAGGCAACAGGTGGCAGAATATTGCACAACATCCCTGGAATATTTAGGCCCATGTAACTCCACCATAGTTACACAGTGGCTGTGCTACATCTTTGCACAAGTTTGGAAAGTTAGCATTCTGGGAGTTTTAATCTTGTTTGTTTGTTTTTGCAGGCTGCATCTGCACTGCAGAAATAATGCACTATGGCACCACTTGAACTGCCATGGCTCAATGTATGGAAATTCTGCAACTTTTGGTTTTGTGATATATTTAGCCTTCTTTGTCAGAGAGCCTTGGTGCCACAACAAACTACAAACCCATTCCACAACATTCAGTTATGGTAATTAAAAGGAGGTTTTTTTTGGGGGGGGGGCATTATTTCTGCAGTGTGGATGCAGCCTTATTAGGCTCTGTTTCTGTGTAAGAAAGTGATTTAGAAAATATATTTTCTAAGTCCCTCTGCCATTCTATGAAAGTTTTGAGAGATCTTTTGGGGGAGTAGAGTGATGTCCAAACAGAACTAGGTAACTGGAAAATAATTTCAAATTAAGGATTTAAAAAAAAAGTATTATTAATTGCCATGCTACTGCAAGCTTATTAATTTAAAGTGTGCACTTTGGATTTCCATCATCAGGAGGAAACTGCAAGCATCAGATTCTTTTCTTTTAATGTTTTCAAATTGTGTGCAAGTAAATGTGCCCAATTAAAAATCCATATGTTTGAAAAATGGGTACCAGCATACTTTAGTTAATAAAGAAAATGACTACTGTACTTTACGGAAAGTGCATACCAAAAATATCCACAAATTTATGTGTAGAAAGAAAGAAAGAAAGAAAGAAAGAAAGAAAGAAAGAAAGACAGACAGATCTTGGAGCTTGATTCACAACTTTCTTTTCATGTCTATATTTTGGAGAACTAAATCTTCATAAATTGCATTCTTGTAGTAGTAGTAGCAGTTGTTTGCTGCCCTTGAGGTGATCTTGACTCATGGCAATCCTGTAGATGAGATATCTCCAAGACCCCCTAATCTAATCCGCTCAGTTTATCTATCCACCTACCATGAAGTCTTCTCTCCTTTTGATGCCCTCCACCTTTTCTAGCAGCATTACGTCTTCTGATGATTCATTTTTCCTCATGATGTGGCCAAAGTATGACAGCTTTAATTTAGTCACTTTGGCCTGTTACAGACTGCCAAAATAAAGCTGCTTCGGGTCTCTTTGGAGGTATGCTGTTTAAATGATGCATGGGTCCTAAGAGTCCGGAGGTCGTGCCAAAGCCACACTCCATTCCTAAGCACTGGAGTGCAGCTTTGGTGCAGCTTCTGTATTCTTAGGATGCATGCATCATTTTAACAGCATACTTCCAAAGAGACCCGAAGCAGCTTTATTTTGGCAGTCTGTAACAGGCCTTTGGCACTTTCCTTCTTGTCCTTCTTCAGTAATTGGCCCAGGTCTTTGTCTGTTTCTGCTAGTAGTATTGTGTCATCTTTATATCTTAGGTTGTTAATGTTCCTTCTTCTCATCTTCACACCTGCCTCTGAGTCCAAACCCACTCGGCATACAGTATTTTCTAGTAGAATATATTTTCTTGTAGGCAAAAGCAAACTTTTGTCATTTTCTCCCTGCTGCAAGAAAGTCTTTAACAATTTTGTGGGTTTTCAAGGACTAGTCACAGTTCAGGACTCTCTGGGAAAAAATGTACATATCTGTGTGTGTGTGCGCGTGCGCACATTTTCTGCATAGAAGTGTTCTTTTCTACATAGATAATCATGTGTTCTGTACAGGAAACTTGCTTTCTGCCCTTAAAATGCATTTCTTTGGAGGGAAAAATGTACTTTTTTTTTTTTTTAACAAAGAATGAATCCCAAACAGGAAAGATTCTCATTTCTCAAGTATTCTTCTCATTGGGATTTGCCAGGACTTGTGAAACCCATTTCTCTTCTATCACTTGAATATTTCCCAATATTCTTTCCATCCCCATATGTTAATCACAACAAGAGTGATAACAGTCAACCATGGTAAATATGATTAAAGCACAACGCTACATATCTAGTCGGGTTTGAATACATCATTTATATCTCTGAAAGTAAATGTAAGTGTGGGTAATACCTTTTGAATTAATCACATGAAAATGCCTATCTAGTCGGGAGCATATCATGAACAGGATGACATGAAATTTCTCCATGACCAATTTGGGTTTGGCAACTGATGTTGTCACTACAAACAAAGGTAATCAGTAGGCAAATATTTTTTGCAAAAAGTTTAAAAAGCATTGAAAAGTTTGACACTCTCTAGAGCGATCAGCCCCAATAAATGTGCATAAGTTGCATGACTGATATTGAGCTCAAAATCTGGGTTTCCCAGGTGTATGTTTGCCATTTTGTGTTATGCTTTGTAAAGGGATAATGATGCATCTTCATCAAACCAGAGGGCAGACAATTCTACAGGAGCAAAACAATAATGACCATCACATGTCAATGTAGTTAATTACTGCTCTGATGAGTTTTAGAGGGATCAAAAGAGGATTGTGCTACGAAAAAAATGCAAATCTGTGTGATCACAGAACTCTGACAGTCTCTTTTGGCTTTCCACTATGTATTTCATATTTAATGCCTGCAACGTTGCTGTTGTAATTGGCTTTTGCCTTTGATTGCCTGGCAGGGCGAACATATGGCAGCTGTCTCTCGTAAAAACCCAGGTAACAATATGCTGATGTGCATGAAGCTCTTCCAGGGAGTACAAACTTCAAATCAGCAAGCACATATTTATAGACACTCTTTAGAAGCACATTTTCTTTCACGTGAGGAAAGCCAAGGAGTGTAGGTCTCAGCAGTACTTACATAAACCTAGATGCACGCTGGCTGCTGGGTCACTGAGGCAGTGGCCAAAATGCCCCAAATAAATGTTTGTGTTATTACATTGTGTATATTTACAGCGCTTTATAAATAAAGCTAATAATAATAATATTAGCAGAGTGATCACAGGACAAAGCAAGCAACCACTGTGAGACAGAGAGAAAGAGTGCCTCAGTCATCAACACCTTGAAAGTGAAAATTGCATGCAAACTGACTAATCATTCCTTGCATGGATTGTTGATAGGTTGGTACAGATTTCTAGCCTGTCAGCAACCACATCCTTGAATGATGCTGAGTGAACTTTACATCCACTATACCTTTTGGTGATTACAGGTGAAATTCCTTTCCCCCTCCCAGCATCAGACAAAACAAATAAATTTCAAATAGCTGATAATAAGAATGTTTGGGTCTCACATACAAACACACACACACACACACACACATTTTTAAAATGGTTAAGAAATTACTTTAGAATTCTGAAGTAGTCTAAGGGTCAGGATGTCTAAATGACCCTTTGCTTTCCTGCAAATCTTCCCAGGCTCTGAAATCTTCTGAAGAGGCTTTTCTCTTGATCTTGTCACACAAAAAGGCACTTTTATTGGAGATGCAAGATAGGACCTTTTCAGTGGTTGATCCCAGTCTGTGGAACACTGTTTTAACACTGTTAGTCTTCACAAATTGAAAGCATTTTTTTAAAAAAATTTAAAGAATCAGCATGGTGTAGTGGTTTGAGCATTGGACTATGAGACTGAAGACCAGAGTGTGAATCCTGGCTGTGCCATGGAAACCCACTGAGTGACCTTGGGCAAGTGACATACTCTCAGCCTCAGAGGAAGGCAATGGCAAATCTCGTGAAGAAATTTGCCAAGAAAAACCCATGATAAGGCTGCCTTAAGTCGGAAATAACTTGAAGGCACACAGCAGCAGCAGCATCAACAACAACAACAGGACTGCCTCCCTTCTGTTGGTCTTGACAGACTGGCAAATAACTTTTTTTTCAGTTCAAACAGGCTTTTGGTAAATGACTAGATGCCATGAAAGAGGTGTTTAATAAATGTTACACTGTTCTTTTTATGGATGTATTCTTAATTTTCTTTTATGGTGTTTCAATATCATAATTGGTTTAATTGTGTCTTAACATTAGAACCTTCTATCCATGTATCTGTACCTGCTTTAATATGTTTGGATCATGTTCTGTGTCACCATGGTTCCTGGTTCTGACAGAAAAGTGAATACAAGTTAAACAAACAAAAATAACTCCATGTGGCACAGTCAACAGGGCTCCATTCCTCCCTGAACATGTAGATCAAAGCATCTCAGGGAAGGAATCAGACTTTGTTGATGTTGTCTGTTTCTGTTCATGGAAATAAACTGAAGGGAAACCAAGCAAGAAGTGTCCCTTACCTAGTAGATCAGAGCAGGACACGTGGAAACACCTGAGTTTTCCAAATGCTTCTAGGTTGGGCTTGTTCAATGCTCTGAATACTAAGGAGCCATTTCTGCAATGTTTCCTCTAAGAGGCCAGCTTCAAGTGATGTTTTTCCCTCATATTCAACATGATTTCAACCTTGAAAGTCATGTGCAGGAAGTTACTAGATCCCATTTAGGGAGAAAGGCAGGATACAACTGCAATAAATAAATAAGTTGTTAAAATTGACCTTGTTGTAGTAGTTGTTGTTGTGTCCCTTCAAATCATTTCTGACTAACGGAGACCCTAAGGCAAACTTATTATGGGTTTGATTTTTGTTTTGGCAAGATTTGTTCAGGGGTTTGCCACTGTCTTCCACTGAGCCTGAGAGCATGTGGCTTGCTCAAGGTCACCCAATGGGTTTACATGGCTGAGTGGGGAACTGAGCACAGGTCTCCAGAGTCATAGTCCAATTCTCAAACCACTGTGGCACATTACAGACATCCCTACTGTGGAACTTGAATCTAAATTTGTTCCTCTTACCATCTTCCTTTGAAGCTGTGTTTTAACCTGTTACATCTGTTAACCTGTTATAGGGCTTGTCTACATGATTGAAATACTCTTCATTTTAGTAAATTAGAATGTAATCCAGCTGCATGCAATTAACAGGGATTTGGGCCTTTTGCAGAGGGGGAGAAAAACTGCTTAAACGACAAGGAAAAAGGCTTCTGGTTTTACTGGAGTATCCAGGATTATCTTGAGGATGCACATTGCTGAATGTGTGGCCATCCATTTGTTTCGGAGGGTTGTGCATTTTCAACAGAGTGAAGGGAGAATGGATGCCAATATGTACAGAAAAGTAAAGACAATTCAGCATTTAAAAAAATCTGCAGCAATTCACATAATACATTTATGTGTGGACTAGCCCTTTGATCTTTCATAATGCTTCAGCTATGGAGGCATCAGAATCGCTTCAGTTTACCTAAGGCACAATAACTCAGGGCTGCAAAGTGAGAAGCAGAGAGCCAGTGTGATGTAGTGGGTTGAGTGTTGGAGTAGGATTCTGGGAGACCAGGATCCCTACTAAACCATGGAAATCCACCATCTGACCTTTGGCATCTCACAATCAATCCAGAGGAAGGCAATGGCAGCCCCTCTGAACAAATCTTGCATAGAAATCACTGTGATAGGTTTGCCTTAGAATCACCATAAGTTAGAAATTACTTAAAGGCATATAGCAACACAATGTGAGAAGTATTTTTCAAAGGCTGCATCCACACTGCAGAAATAATCCAGGCTGACACCACTTTAACTGCTATGGCTAAATGCTATAGAATTCTGGGAACTGTAGTTTGTTGTGGCACCAGAGCTCTCTGACAGAGAAGGCTAAATGTCTCACAAAATAACAATTCCCATAATTCCCTATCATGGAACCATAACAGTTAAAGCAGTGTCAAACTGGATTATTTCTGCAATGCGGATCCAGTCCCGAAATCCAGGGCCAAAGAACCAATGTGATGTTCCAAACTTCCCTGACAGGGCTGCCCTCAAAAGTCAGGCACTTGCCAAACCTCAGAGGCTGATAGTGTTCAGGTCTGGTACTTTGAGAGAAAGACAAGTTTATATAAACAAGAAAAGAAAGCAAGGGAGCGCTGCACAATAGACACAGTAAACTGCTTCCTCCAAGCTCCTCTTCCACAGGTCAATGGCAGATTGCCCCAGAGACCCTTGCATTATTTTGGAGACCTCTCAAGCATGTAATGGTTGTAGCAGATCAATGCTTGGATCCAGGCCAGTATGTGAAAAACTCTGGTTTAAAAGGTTAGCATTAGCCTATCCCATGACTTATACCAGCTGGAAAGGATAGGGAGAATTCTTAAAGAGGAATATGCTTGAGGGTTTCTATAAGAATAGAAACGGGCCCACAGGGTGCTGCATTTCCTATGCCTAATCTGCATTCGGATTGTCATTCTGAAGAGCTGAAGATGCATTTGCAAACTGGACAAATATCCAAAGGGAAGGTATTTACCCAAGGGAAAGTATATTCCCAAAGGGAATATATTTTTACGATACATTAAAGGAGTCACAGACAGAATAGGGAAACTGATGAGGAATCACAACCTCCAAATGCTTTACAAACCAACTAAGAAAATCCAGCAAATGCTGCACTCAGCAAAGGACAAGAGAGATCTTCTCATGACTGCAAGAGTTTACCAGATACCGTGTAGCTGCAGAAAAGTCTACATAGGGATCATAAAGCACAGTGTTCAAACACGAATCAAGGAACACTGCAGACTCGGTCAGCCATAAAAATCAGCAGTAGCAGAACATGTTATAAGCCAACATAGGCATAAAATGCTGTTTGAAAACTGAAATTCTGAACCATGCCAACAACTATCAGGTCAGAATGCACAGGGAAGCCATTGAAATCCATAAACACCTGGACAATGTCAACAGGAAAGAACAAACTCTTAATGTAAACCAAGTTTGGCTACCAGTCCTGAAAAACACCAAAATCAAGACCCAGCAAATGCAACTGAAAACCACCCAGCATGAGGGTGGGTTAAAGACAATGAATCATTGATTAAATAGACACCCAAGGCCTTACCATTTGACAACAGAACAATACACAGATTAACATGTAAATCGCTCCCTCTCAATCAACAGTATATATACTCCACTCTCTTCCATGCCAGCATTCTCTGAAGATGCCAGCCACAGCTGCTGGTGAAATGTCAGGAATAAACTCTTCTAGAACACGGCCTCATAGCCTGAAAAACCCACCAAAAAAAAAAAAAACCTTAGACAAATATCCTCAGAATTTAGGGAACCCTAAGGGTCTATAACAGCAGCAGACTTGCAGTTCCCATCAGCCCTGCCTAGAATATGGAATAGTGAGGAATGGTAGGTGTTACAGTCAAACATCACCTGGTTTCACATAGAATCACAGAGTTGGAAGAGACCACAAGAGACATACAGTCCAACCCCCTGACATGCAGGAACCCTCTGTCAAAACATCCCCAACAGATGGCCATCCAGCCTCTGCTTAAAGGCCTCCAAGGAAGGAGACTCCACTACACTCCGAGGAAGAGTGTTCCACTGTCTAACAGCCCTTACCGTCAGGAAGTTCTTCCTAATGTTGAGGTGGAATCTCTTTTCCTGTAGCTTGCATCCATTGCTTCGGGTCCTAGTCTCTGGAGCAGCAGAAAACAAGCTTGCTCCCTCCTCAATATGACATCCCTTCATATCACCTCTTAACCTTCTCTTCTCCAGGCTAGACATTCCCAGCTCCCTTAGTCGTTCCTCATAGGGCATGGTTTCCAGACCCTTCACCACTTTGGTCACCCTCCTTTGAACTTGCTCCAGTTTTCCAGTGTCCTTTCTGAATTGTGGTGCCCAGAACTAGACACAGTAGTCCAGGTGGGGCCTGCTGGAGTCATTTTGGAGGGAGGACTCAATATTGTAAAGAACATTTAGAAAGTATTCAGAAAATGTTTTTGTTTTGTTTGTTTTTTAAAAAAGGTTCCCAAATGTCAGAAATGTTTCCTGATGAGGGAAATACTGAACTGATGTAAATTTATGCAAATGTATGCACTTTTTGGCAGAAAGCAGCATTTTCTGTACAGCTTTCTGCATAGGAAATAAAAATTATGTGCAGAAATATTGTTTTCTGTGGCAAAATCCTGTCTGATGTGCAGAAAATTCTATTTTCTTTGCATAAAAGTTGCGCAAATTATTTACAGGATAAGTCCTGAACTGTGAAATTTTGCTTTCTTTTACTCTCAGATGCAGTAGGAGTAGCATTAGAACTGTAAAAAAAAAATACATTATTGGGCTCTGTTGCCCGTAATGCATTTGTGGAGAAAGAATGAGAAAGAAGCACATGCTGGAGCCCAGAGCAGATATAAAGTTGGAACTGAGAAGCAAGTGAAAGGGACGAAAAGGAAGGGAAAATACTAAGACCTGTCTTGAAATAGAAGATTAGAATGAGAGTGGATTTGTTGCTTAACACAGAGTTGGGCCCTGTCTGCATGGGCCAAATAACCCCCCCCCCATTCACATGGCAATGAGTCCAGGTGATACATGGCCCAATCCTCAGTTCGAGATCAAACAGTCCAGATGATGTCTGCCCAGCTCAGCACCAAACCCACTTTATACTGTACCCCTCTGCTTAAAATATTTTTAAAGAATTCACATAATAATTTTCTCCCAGAAGATCCAGAGCCCTCAGGTGTGATGCCAGGCAGCTGTTCTTAGTGCATCCTATCATGTGGCTGCTGCAACAGTGAACTGCTCACCCAGAACCCCATATGATCTTAAAATACCTCTGGGTTTATTTGTTTCTTGTTGGTTTGTTTTTCTTGTTGTTGTTGTTGTTTTGTTTTTGCATTCACTCTCAAAATGATAACAGGAAGAGATTCACCTGCCCTTCCTGGTACAATTTTGAGTACATCTGAAGAGGAAAACAGGGGTATTCTGAATTCTTAGGGGGATGCAGCTGGGGAACCTGTGGAAAAATTGGCACCTGGGCCACATGCAGTTGGCCACCCCAAATTAGTAAGGAGGCCCTCAAGCGGCTATGCCTTTATAGAATGTCAGGCCCTTTAGGCCTGAAAGGATAATGTCTCTCCATGTATAAACTGAGCAAGGTAGAATGTTTCAATTAGTAATGTTAGTGAGGAAACCCCCCCCCAAGACCCCCTCAATTTATTGTATTTATTTTTATCAAATCAAATTTAGGCCTAATGTTCCATATTGCGCACCATATGGTCTAGAAACTTTTACAGAGAGAGAGAGAGAGGTTGTGAAGGCTTTCATAGTGTCCAGATACATATGTAGCTACCAGCAATTGGGAAGTTGGAAGATGAGAGGGAAATTCAAGTCACTTTGAGATTATTTTAGAAGAATAACATTGGAAAGGTATGGAACTGCTTGTGTTCATGAAGAATGAAGAATTCAGTTCATTGAAAAGGGAAGCATTTTTAAAGGAGACCTGCAGAATTTAATGGGAGAAATAAGCATAAACAAAAGAGAGCACGAGTCACTGCTCATTACATTTCCTGGGAAATTTTGAATTGATTGCTCTGGATTTATAAGACTTCTTGACCCATTCATTATTTGTTACAAACATCTCAAGAAAGATGGCACAGCCCACTTTCGCGGCATTCTGGGGGGAAAGCCAGCATTTTTTTTTAAAAAAACACCACTTTGATCATCAATTGATTTAAACTTCAGAGGAGCAGGACCAAGATATTAGAACCAAACTTAGGCCCGTTATGGACCGCCCAAAAGGGGCAGTCTTGGGCCGCTGCCGGTTGCAGCGTGGAGGAGCCGCAGCAGCCAAACCGCACGACTCCTCCGCGCTGCAAAAAAGGAGTGCGGAAATTGCGCTCCTCCCGGCAATCCGGAAGAGACGTTGCAAGTGCCAAAGCGCGCACTCGCGACATTTCTTCCGGGTTGGGATGTGCGGATGCTGAGTACGTCAAGATGGTGGCGCCCATCTGTATAGGCCGCCACCATTTTGACGTATTGATTACGCACAAGGGGCAAGGTGCGTCCGGAAGTGCTGCCCCTCGCGCGTAATCACGGCACCTCTTGCGCCCATCTGTAATGCGCCCAAGTTTTACAAAGAACATCTGCAGGCCAACAAACTGAAAAAACTCAAAGTCCAGTCCTTACTATTTCACCTTCTGGAACACACTTACATGCCCTCATTTTAAAAAATGCACACTGAAGAGTCCAATCCTTCACACATCTACTAAGAAGAAATATTCTTTGAGGACATTTACTTTGTGTTACATGTGTGTAGGATCATAGCCTTAGGATGAAAATGCATGTGATATTAGTTATGTGACCCTGCCCTTTAGTGTTGGAGGAGTTATTTCCTTAAAAAGCCCATGTGAGGAGTTCATTTGGACTGAGACCTTTAATGGTGGGGGTCCAACAGAGAAAAGCTCAAAACACACTGCAGAAATAATCCAGTTTGAGATCACTTTAACTGTCCTGGCTCAGTGCTAGAGAATCCTGCGAAATACAGTTTATTGTGGCACCAGAACCTGCTGACAGAGAAGGCTGAACCTCTCACAAAACTACAGTTCTCAGAATTCCCTGGCCTTGAACCAGGGCAGTTAAAGCTGTCTCAAATGGGATTATTTCTGCAGTGTGCTTTGGACCAACAAAAGCTAATCCTCTGCTCCTCATGGTGTTCCTAGTTTGGATCAGACCTGTGGCATCACTAGGAGATGTGGTGCTTTGGGGGCACCAGAGGAGGGTGTCACCCAGTGGGGTAGTACACCCCAGGGGAAGTGGGTGTCTGCCTTTCAGGTCCCACACAACCACGGCCATGTGTGAACCAGAAGGCCAGGGGACTGATGCAAGGGCCAAGTTTGCCCCCATCTTGCTGCCATGGTGCCATTTTATACACCACAGCAGCGAGGTATAGGGAGTGTCCTTTTGGCCCCACAACTGAACTGAATGTGGCAATTCCACATTGGACAAAAATGTCCAACCACTCCTGTAGGGAAATTTAGGGAGATATAAGAGGATGCTGGCCCATTGATTTTTCTGCAAAAAACATTAACTGAGATTTGACAGCATGTTAATGTAGCATAAATGCACATTCCTATTGGTAAAGGGTGGTTGTACTACACCACCTTTCTTCTGAATACTGAGATTGGGTAAACAACTACATATCTTCTAATCTGCTTGTGGCTTCTACAATCCCAGTGAGTCAAATGGTATGTTGAAGGCAATGAAGAATAGTTCTGTAGCATCCATGAATATAAAGCAGCATATGCAACACTTGCAGAACTCCACTCATGCAACTATAAACCACATTATGCTGTGGCTAAAGAAGTACAAACACATGGGTAACCAAACTTTTTGTGGGTGTGAAAGAACAACAGGAGGCCAGCAAACACAGCTGTCCTGTTCTAATTCCACTTTGCCACCCCTGTGTGAAAAAGTTCTGCATTTACCTGCCTACAGCTACACACCTGCATACTTGCACCCTCAGGCTTTTTTATGCAAATGATTTTTTTTTTCACAAATAAAGTCCTAAAATGCAAGGAACAATAAAAAAATGTGCAAAACCTCTCCTAATCTTACCCATAAGAGAAAACATGGGAAATTCTTCATTGTTATATAACAGTATAAAATAACTGAACTCAACTCAGTACCCAGCAGACATTCTCTCAGTCAGCCCTTCCTTAGTAAAGCCAGGTATTAGGCAAGTTGAGTGCCTTTAGGCTGCAGTGCTGAACTGTCAATCTCATCAGGAAAGACAAAAGGATTTGCCAAGTGAGAAGAAGTTAGCATTTGGAGCTCTGGTCATTTCTAATGTTTGGCTTAGCCAGAAAGCCTGCTACAAATTGACCACAGGATATTCCTGCAATATAAAAAAAGTTTTTAAAACCCAGACTCACTGGGTTTCTCAGAAAAGGCAAAAGGTGCTCAACCTGAGGACAGAATTGGGGAAATTCAGCACAGAATAAGAAAAAGAGATAGTACAGGAATACCTGGTTAATCTAAATGAATATAAATCTCCAGGACCAGATGAACTACATCCAAGAGTATTAAAAGAACTGGCAAATGTAATATCGGAGCCATTGGCAATAATCTTTGAGAACTCCTGGAGAACAGGAGAAGTCCCAGCAGACTGGCGGAGGGCAAACGTTGTCCCCACCTTCAAAAAGGGGAAAAAAGAGGATCCCAACAATTATCGTCCAGTTCAGGGATAGGCAACCTGCGGCCCGCGGGCCGAATGCGGCCCGTCGAGGCCTTGGGACGGGCCCCAGCCCGGTCCTGCCGCCGGGGCCTTTGGCCTCGCGCGCAGGGGCAAGGGGGGCAATTGTCTATAGACGCCTCAGAAACATGCATTTATATTAACATTTTTTTAAAAAAATCAGCAATTTTTTTTGCATGTCCTCCACTTTTTTTAAAAAAAGTGTCCACCATTTGAAAGTGTTGTCCTACATTTGTCTCAGTTTATTTATTTATTTAAATTTTTTTTAAAAAAAATATTTAATTATTTATTTTTTGGCTTCGGCCCCCCAGTTGTCTGCGGGACAGCAACCCGGCCCCCGGCTCAAAAAGGTTGCCTACCCCTGGTCCAGTTAGTCTGACATCAATACCAGGAAAGATTCTGGAGCAGATCATTAAACAGAGGGTTTGTGAACATCTAGAAGGCAATGCCATAATCACAAAGAGTCAACATGGGTTTCAGAGAAACAAGTCATGCCAGACAAATCTAATCTCTTTCTTTGATAAAATTACCAGCTTGGTAGATGAAGGGAATGCTGTGGATATAGTATATATTGATTTAAGTAAGGCCTTTGACAAGGTTTCCCATTACATACTTGCAAACAAGCTTGTAAAATGTGGGTTAGACAAGGTAACTGTTACATGGATTTGTAATTGGTTGACTGGCCAAACCCAAAGGGTGCTCAACAATGGCTCCATTTCATCCTGGAGAGAAGTGACCAGTGGGGTCCCAAAGGGCTCTGTCCTGGGCCCAGTGTTATTCAACATCTTTATCAATTACTTGGATGACAGAATTGGGGGTATATTTATCAAATTTGCAGACGACACCAAATTAGGAGGAGTAGCTAATACCCCAGAGGATCAAAATTCAAAATGGCCTGAATAGACTAGAAAGCTTGGCCAAAACTAACTAAATGAACTTCAACAGGGAGAAATGTAAGGTACTGCACTTAGGGCGGAAAAATGAAATGCACAGATATAGGATGGGAGACACCTGGCTGAATGAGACTACATGTGAAAGGGATCTAGGATTCTAAGTAGAACACAAGTTTGAACATGAGTCAATAATGTGATGTGGCAGCTAAAAAGGCCAATGCAATTTTAGGCTGCATCAATAAAAGTATAGTGTCTAGATCAAGGGAAGTAATAGTGCCACTCTATTCTGCTTTGGTCAGACCTGTTGGGGTGTAGGGAGACATGCTGTGTCCACTATGACCATATGGAGAGTTGTTCCACGCAGGCAAGACACCACAAAAAGGCTCTTGGAGAGACATCTGCAAAGGCTTTGGGCTGCAAGGAAAAAGTTCCTTCCATGCAGGCTTCAGCCTTGAGCTCCTGGTTTGAAGAAATAACACAGCTGGACACCAAGGCTCTCTCGAACACAAGGACTTTAATTACTTATTGCAAGGTATAGTACCAGACAGCCGTCTTGGATACTCACAGCTATATATACAAACAAAGTGCTTCGCCAACTGCCAACCACAACAATCCAACAAGCCACCCAACAACAGAGATAGTCACCTTCTCCCTTTTATAGGTGATCTTCTGTGAAGTCATGTGACAGCCATGTCAGCAATGAAACATTGCTGGTTTCATACCTAGTGCATGTTGCATCATACTGTATCCCATGATGCACCCCTTCACTGACTTCACCTGCTGTACATGTTGCATCAGATGTCCCATAATGCATAGCTACCAAATGCTGACTCATGCACACCTCCACTTCAGCTGTAGTTACCTCTGTTCCAGTTCCACCTAGTGACCACATCCATGTCATTTTCAGGCCAAGTGTGCCACATGATCCTGACAAGACCCCACCTGGAATATTTTGTCCAGTTCTGGGTACCACAATTGAATAAAGACACTGAGAAACTAGAGCGCGTCCAAAGGAGGGTGACTAAAATAGTGAAGAGTTTAAAAACCATGCCCTATGAGGAAAGACTCAGGGAGCTGGGGATGTTTAGCCTAGAGAAGAGAAGGTTAAGAGGTGATATGATAGCCCTGTTTAAATATTTGAAAGGAGGTCATATTGAAGCTGGAGCAAGCTTGATTTCTGTTGCTCCAGAGACTAGGACATGGAACAATGGATGCAAGGTCCAGGAAAAGAGATTCCACCTCAACATTAGGAGGAACGTCCTGACAGTAAGGGCTGTTTGACAGTGGAACACTCTTCCTTGGAGTGTAGTGGAGGTCTTTAAGCAAAAGCTGGGTGGCCATCTGTCGGGGATGCTTTGATTGTGATTTCCTGCATGGCCCTTGTGGTCTCTTCCAACTCTATGATTCTATTATTCTAATGTACCAGTGAAAGGAACATAATCAACTCTTTTGGGGGACAGTGTAATTTGTTTTGAGAACCTTTATCTGCAAGAATGCAGTGAATCACACAATTAATATGCAACTATGATTTAATTACCAAGATGTCCTGTGAACATCTAGGTTAGCTAGTCTGCAGGGACATGCAAGAGAGACACTGTTGATTTTTTACTTCACAATTAATTTAGTGATCTGTTCTCCGAAGGCTTGATTGTAATGATAATTCCTCACTCATGTGAGTAGTTATTGCTATCATGCAAGTAAGTGAATCCTGTAGATCTGGGTCAGTCTCAAAGAAGAAATACTGTATGTGACTTTGATTTTCTTCAGTATCCCATGAATATTACCAAGGAGTTTACACAGAGGTAGTAACAAGAAATGTAGCTACCAAAGGAAATGAATGCAGATGACACTAATAAGCTCCTTTATATCTACCCTGACTGCATGGGCCAAATAGAACAGCCTTCCCCCATCCTTTCAGTGGGGAGACTGGATGACACACAGTCCAAAGCCCAGTTCTGGTGAAACAGGCTGGACATGCACCAGAACTGGGATATCCCCATCTTAGGGGCCATTCAGACTACCTTTTACCCCGGTTCAGAAACCGGATTAAAAGCGGGAAGTTCATATTGGCCCCGATTCTTTAATACCCGAATTCAAGGCTTGCACACACATTGAGGGGCAAATCCCCCTTGGCATGGGTCTTTTGAAAGCGGAGTTTTACTTGTATCTTTTGAAAAAAAACGGGTCCCAGCAAATATGAACTTGGGCCCGGTCATGTTTGGGTCAAGTTCAGGGGAGGGATTAGGTCAGAGGGAGGGCAGAGGGTGGAACATGCCTCCCCTCTCACAGGCAGCTTTTTCTCTCTCCCTTTCTTTTTGTAATTTTTATTTTTGACAGACTATGCCAGTGATGGAGAACTTTTACAGACCAAGTGCCCAAACTGCAACCCAAAACCCACTTATTTATCACAAAGTGCCATGTTCCTCTGGCTTTCTAGTAACAAACTCTGGCGGGCTCTGTGCTGGGGTGACTGAGTGTGTGCCCAAAGAGAGGGCTCTGAGTGCCACCTCTGGCACACATACCATAGGTTCGCCACCACTGGACTATGCAAATAGTTCTACAGGTTGATACATCTTGATAGGATGTGTCTGCTTGTGCTACATTTCCCTTTCATTTGCTTGCTGCCAGCACAGCACCTCAATTTGCATGAGGCTTTTTTTAAATTATTTTTTGTGTGTCATATGCGAATGCTACAATGTCAGTGTTACAAACGTTTCCCTTTCAAGTTGGCAAATTGATATAGAATGCTTTTGCTATGTGTATGTGAGGCATTCTGGGGTTGCAAGGAGGGAAAGCAAAGCAAAAGGATGCAGAGATGGCATTCTGGGGTGAGGAATTATTATTACATATTATTATTATTATTATTATTGGAAGAAGATGGCATGGGGGGAGGCAAGGGCTTCCGAGGTAGCATTGGGTTGGAAGCGAAGGGGAAACTAGAGTGAGAAGGCTGAGGAAACCCATGACTTTGGGGGAGGCAGGAGGCTGGCATCCGAGGGGGAGGCAAGAGCTTCGGCATTGGGCTGGAAGCGAAGGGAAGGGAAGAGGTTCCGAAGAGGAGGAAATGCTGGGCTGCAAGCGAAGGGGAGGCAAGAGGCTGGAAGGCTGCGGAAACCCATGACTTTGGGGGAGTCACACTCTCTCAGCCTCAGGGGAAAGGCAATGGCAAATCTCCTTGGAACCAGTCTTACCAAGAAAACCCCAGGATGGGGTCGTTTTAGGGTTGCCATAATCTGTAGTGCCCCAAATACACACAACACACACACACAGCTGGAGGTTTCTAAATTTGACAAGTTGACAGAATATGCGCACACTGCCACCAGTTTTTTTTAAAAAGGAGGGAGGAAAGCACCCATTCCATTGGCCAATGGCTGTAGGATATGTCACCTTTGACAAAAGTGGAAGTGAATTTGATGGACGGCAAAGGAGCCTTCATTTTAAACCAGTACTGCAAATGTGAACTTCAGAGGAGTAAATTACCCCAACTGAGGTAAAACACAGTGGGCACTTGTTTCCAAGCAGATTCAATGTAGGGGGGATCCAGATCTGCCCAGTTCTATCCAGGGCAAATGGGCGAGTGGGAATGGGGCCCCAAAGCATAGTAAAATAACTCAGTTTGCTTGAGATTCTCCTGGAAGATCCCAAATCCTCTGTTCTGACACTGGGCAGCTGTTTAAAATGCATCATGCTCTGCTGCCTGGCATCAACACAGGGGGCTGGGTTGGGTGGCCCTTGTGGTTTCTTCCAACTCTACAATTCTATAATTCTATGATTCTATATCGCTCAGGCACCCAGCCATGTGACTGAGGCTGGACACCTGACCTCATGAGTGAGCAGCTCACTGCAACAACACAGTGAGACATATGTGCTAATAGCTGCCCAGTGTCAGAATGGAGGAAATGCTGCTTTCTGAAAAAAAGACTGTATGTGAATTTTGCATAGAATAAGTCTTCAACAGTGAAGATTCTCATCAGTCCTGGAGTCTTCTTGTCGGGGTTTCTTTACACTTGACATGCAAATTTTTTCAACCCATCTTTGCACATATTCCCCATCCTTAAACTCTTGGTCATGTAGCTAAAGGCAGCAGAACTCACCCTTCTCTATTTACCAAATAGTTTTCTAAATGACAACTTTATGTTTGCTCTTTTCACTGTTTTTGATACTCATTCCAACCAGCCAGCTTCAACAAAGCCAACAAAAGTGTAGTGAACCACGTTTTTTTAGAAAAATAAAATCTAGAAATATATGGAATTTATTGCACCAGGCTTGTAAGGCATCACAGTTGCATTAGCCTAGGAAATGCAAACATACCAGGTTGGGGGAAATCATTATCACACATCTCTTCCAAATCACCATGATGATTCTTCTGTCTTGGCCTTTGTTTCCTGCACATCAACCTCCATAGCACCACCTTTCTAACCTATGCCCTTCCCAGCAAGCCTTTTGGTCTGCATTTATTTTTATTTACCATACTTTTATTTTTAGCACAACTGCATGATCATGGTAATACATTTAATAAAAAATATAAGAAAATGAGAAAAAGAAAGAAAAACAGCCTGCATGGGAATAGCAAGGGAGACGGGGAGAGGAGCAAAATCATATCCACTCACACCATGAGACTGCCTACATATTGCAACTGCTTCTGCATGAACTTGTCACATATGAATCAAAGTGTAAAAGCAGCATGATTGGGAGACAATGGGGTTGTCCACACTGGCCAAATAAAGTGACTTCAACCCGCTTTGAAGGCTAGCTGTTTAGACGATGCACAAGGCAAAACCGGGTGGAAAATGAAATGAAGTCATGCTCCCGGGCTAAATACCAGAACAAAAAGCAACTCTGATACTCCAACTTAATGCGGAAAATGAGCATCATCACAGCAGCATATAAACAGCCTGGTGCCAGTGCAGGAATGCAGCAAAGCAAAAACGCAAAAGTACGTCAATCAGGACAGGTCACCAATTAAGCAATGGATGTAATTATAACATACACAGACCAGACAGTTCAACAAGGGGGCATGGGAAGAAAGGGGGGGGGAGGGGGGCATGTATGGGAGGGCCTCCATTATTGTATTTTGCTAATGTATCACTGGGCACACTGATGCACTCTACAGGCACTTGCAACTGTGTGTCCAATCATATGGGTAGGCATCCAATGGAAGGCATCTGGGTGAGAAGAAGGAGGTAATTGGAGGTTGCAGGTGGTGAGTTTCTGCAATAGTACACATGCATTTTGGGGAGTTGACAAAAAACAACAACTTCACAGCGCAACTTAAGGCTGTATGGTGCAGACAGCCTGTGGGTGTTTGGTCCAACTTGGAAGCAGGCCGTGTGGACATCAGGATGTCAATCTGGTTTTGGAAAACCCAGGATCAATCCGCCTTTTCTTGCTCATCTGCTCTGGCCTGTTGATGGGTTTTGTTTGTTAATGAGAAGAAGCAGTCCAGCAACATATGGACTACAGATCAGTTACTGGACAGAAACAGTATCATACGAAAAGGTGCAACCACAGATGCTATAATCCTGTTCTAATTCCTCTTTTCAACTCTTGTGTGATAAAGTCTTGAATCTATTCTCCTGTGGCTCTATCCCTGCATAGTCGCGTTCTCAACCTTGGTGATTTCTGGCATGCATTACCTGACAGCCTATCCATTCAGTAATGTTACTTTTCAGCTGGAGAAGATTCCCTGCCCCTGTTTTAGAAGAACAGCCTTTACCTATCTTTTACAGGTCACTCCATGGGATGCAAAACATCTCTGCTATGTTTCTTAGGTAAATCTTCCAATGATGAGACTGTTTCCTTGCTACATGGACCAGTAAAGATTTGGATGCCAAGCGCCAAACAATTCAAAACCTTACAGTCTTCAGTTTTATAATCTGAGGCATCTTGTTCATCTGTGAGACTAACATTTTAAAATACTGCCATGTCTGGAAATCCTGATAACATAATTTGCCTTTTATAAAAGGCAGCCTGAAATGAATAAAAGAAAGGTTTTGGAAAGATTATAGCATTGTTGGCTTTTGCACTGCTTTCTTTGATTCCCATTGTAAATAAGGAACATGAACTGCTGATGCACCATAGTTTCATTTGCAAGTGGGTAATCTTTCTGAAGAGATTTTGTTTAATCGGTTTAATAGAATATGCTTTTTACATCATTGCCTAAGCACCCAGCAGAACTGGACTTATAAAAGAAGTCTTACAGCTTGTTTCCACTGTTGATATTAACAGTCCCTGAAAATTCTTCCAGAGCAGATCTGCTGACGAAAAAGAGCCTGGTTCTCATCTCTCTCTCTCTCTCTCTCTCTCTCTGTTCTTGAAAGCCTTCTCCATCAAAGTGATACATTGGAGTGAAAGACATTTTCATGGCAAATAAACCCACTTGCCTTCTCACTCATGTTCCTTCTGGCCCTGGATGAGTGCTAATCATAGCAGAATAAATATTCAGAGAAAGTTTCAGTTTTTAATATTTTAACAGTTGGGTATATACATGGCTGAGAGGACAGAAGTGCTTCAACAGTACGTAGAAAATTAAAGAGAAAGCTCCAGCTCCATTTCAGCTCTGTTTTTTCATGCGATAAGGCTCTAGTCTATGAAAGGTAATGCTACAAGTTCTTTGACTCAGTCTCAAAGGTGCTATAATATCCCTTTGCATATTGGTTAGTTTTTTAAAAGATGTCACAAAACTCCATCCCCCCCCCCACACACACACACACTTTTATACTGAAACAGACAAATAAAGCTGTCCCTTTAAAAACTGCACATTTGAAAGAGACCATTTCTCTTGAGAAGCCAGTGTGATATATGGTTTGAGCACTGGACTACAGGGGCATCTACACTGTAGAAATAATGTAGTTTGACACTACTTTAAGTGCTGTAGCTTCATCTTATGGAATCCTGGGATTTGTAGTTTGCAAGGTCTTTAGCCTTCTCTGCCCAAGAGTGCAGGTGCCTTATGAAACTACAAATCTGTAGGATGGAGCGATGACAGTCAAAATAGTGTCAAACTACATTATATCTACACTGCAAATGCACTATATGACTCGGGGATCAGTGTTTACTTCTGGGCCATGATAACCCCTGGGTGAGTCACACACTTTCAACACCAGAAAACCCCACAATAGGATCACCATAAGTTGCAAATGACTTGAAGGCACAGAACAACCTCTGAGTAGCTGGCTCAAAAAACAAAACAAAAACAAAACCAACCTCTGTATACTGCACAGACTAGACATATAAACCACCAACTGTTTCATCCTTGAAAGTGAGGAGAATTAATTTCCACAGTTTCCTCACTGCTGCAGAGAAAATGAATATTTCTGTTCAGTCCTCACCTGGTACTTGCACATCCCAAAGTATATCCTATGTCAGCTATGAATGTGTAAATCAGTAATGTCTTCTGACCTGATCCCCACCATAAGACCCTAGACTTATACGCATGAGTGGTGGTGCATTAAGAATCCATGAAATTCACTGGAGATCTATGAACAGAAGTCTATTTCCATAATGGATTAAGATATGTGCATTTCTTAGCATGTTGGATCAAGATGATGTGTATGTGAAAGAGAGAGTGAATAAGCATGCATGCATGCATGCATGCATGCATATACATGGGTCTACACAGAAGCATATTTCCTCCAGTTGAACTAAAATAACTGTCCTATAGGACATGATTTAGTAGTTTGTAATTGGAATCCAGCTATACTGAATCAACTGTTGCCTAGTCAACAGTGTGATGCGGCTGCTAAAAAGGCCAATGCAATTCTAGGCTGTGTCAATGGAAGTATAGTTTGTGCCACTCTATTCTGCATTGGTCAGGCCTCCCCTGGAATACCATGTCCAGTTCTGGGCACTACAATTCAAAAAGGATGTTGACAAATTGGGGAGTGTTCAGAGAAGGGTGACCAAAATGGTGAAGAGTTTTGAAACCATGTCTAAGGAGTGACTTAGGGAGCTGAGTATGTTTAGCCTGGAGAAGAGGATTGAGAGGTTACATGATCACCATGTTTAAATGTATGGACGAATGTCATCCAGAAGGGAAAGCAAACTTGTTTTCTTCTGCTCCAGTGAATAGGACTCCGAACAATTGATGCAAGCTACAGGAAAGGAGATTCCAGCTCAAAATTAGGAGGAAATTCCTGACAGTATTCAATAATAGAACACACTCCTTCAGAGTGCAGTGGAGTCTCCTTCTTTGGAAGTTTTTAAGCAGAGGCTGGATGGCCATTTTTTCGGGGTGCTTTAATTGCGAGTTCCTGCATAGCAAAGTGGATGGCTCTTGAGATATCTTCCAATTCTATGATCATATGATTCTTCTATGATTCTATGAATGGTGAGTTAACAAGCAAATGTATCCAGTTGATTTAGTGGGCTTATTTTAGATAGGATTAACAATGTAATTTAGGCCTACATATCATTGTTCTATGTGAGTATGTGGGAAAGACACCGGATCCCATCTGATCTGGGAAGCTAAGCAGGGTCAGCAGTGGTTAGTACATGGTTAGGAGACCACCAATGAATGTGAGGTGCTGTAGGCTATATTCAGAGGAAGCAAGTGGCAAAATCACCTCTTGCCTATTCCATGCCTACAAAGACCCAATGACATTCATGGGGCTGTCATAAGTCAACAAGTGACTTGAAGACACATTCAGGCACACATGTGGAAGGAGGAAAATCACATTAACTCACAGGCAGATTCTTCAAGCAGGGTAATATCTGAATACTGAGTGAGAGCTGCTTCCAAACAATGGACCCAAACAGACAGGCCAAAATAAAGCTGCTTCGGGTCACTTTGGAGGCATGATGTTTAAATGACACACACATCTAGTCCGTAGGACTGAACCATGGCTTTGGCATGGCTTCCGGCCTCTTAGGAGACATGCATCATTTAAATAGCATACCCCCAAAGTGACCCGAAGCAGCTTTATTTTGGCCTGTCTGGTTATACCTTTGACTTGGTATAAGTACTACATGTCCAGCTTCTTCAGTGCACCTGATTACAGATGGATCAGGGCTACAGGATACTCAAATAAGGATGATCTACTTAAGTCCACAACTACACCCAATAAATAGCTATAAGCATAATACACTTGTGTTAAACTATGTGTTACACAGTTATCCACTTAAGCACTGGGAACTATAACCAAAAACATTTTGGGACATTAACTGCATTTCAAGAAGCATGAGTCACACACCACAAGGGATATAAATCATTGTATATTTTGTTCTCACAGGCACGAATATATAATTTTACAATTTTCATCTGGGCTGCAAAAAAAAGTGGTTGAAAACTGTGTAATTTTCAAAGACTACTTTCTGTCTGGGATAATTGCCAAAAAACCATCAGTGTATGGCAAGCCTGTGTTGTCCCCAATGTGTGCATGCGGCCATTAAGTTCTTTTGTCCACAGCAATGGCACAGTTGTGTGTCCACAACAATGTGGGCTTCAGCATCTGCGGATTTTAGTATCTGGGGAGGGGGGGTCTGGAACAGATCCCCCATGGATGCCAAGAGCCAACTGTACAAAGATTCTTGCCCATCTAAGATTTGCTTCCATGAGGTGCAGAGCAAGTTAACTGGATACTGGACTATACAATGAAAAAGAAAAATCTGCTTGTAATAATGGGCATGCTTTAGAACAAGTTCCTCCTATTAAAGCTTTGTTTATAGCATTGCTATAATCCATGGAATAACATTTGAACTAACTAGAGAAAAACATTTGTCAGGGAAATGATCAAGGTCATTATGTGTTTCCAAAAAGAGAGACATTTTATAATTTCAATTATATAATTATAGACAAGTCTAGATACAGCTTAAAGAGATATAAGGTTTTTAAACAAAATGTGCTAGCCAATGGTGGCGCAATGGTTAAATTCCGGTCCTGCAGCCACAGTATTGCAAGTTTAATCCTGGAGAGCTCCAAGGTTGATTCAATAAATGTAATACAGAAGATTGTTTAATATCAACATTGTTTAAAGTTTTGTGCATAGTTTGGTTTGAGCTTGCCCATATTATTATTTTAATGCTCACTAATAACATAGCCTACCCATAGAACAAGAAGTTTCTTTTAGTATAAAGCATCAAATTTCATGAGACAAAGTATTCTAAAAAGGCAAGCAAACGATAACACATAGAACATGTACACTGATAGTTTGTTAAGCATTTTGCATTTAAAATCTTTTCTGAAAATATTTTAATAGATGCATATAACATTTATCAATAAATGTATAAACATTGTGATTTTGTAATTTTATCACTTGTGAAGAAGGGTCTTCCTAAAACATGTCAGCATGGCTTAACAACATTTTGTTCCACAACAGCACTGGAGTACATCTCTCATTTTCCACCATCTAGGATTTGCAATATCAGTATTTCCTGACAGTTAAGAAACCCATTTTTGACCATTTAAAATGGTCCATCCCAAATGTTTAATAGTCAAAGTGGGGGGTTGCCCATCATTCATTGTGGGTACAGTACATGCACCTTCCCCAACTAGATTCACAATTCCAACCTTAAAATGTTGTTTACTTAAATGATGGAGGTTCAAAGCTGCCATAAAGAACTGTCAAGTTATATTAATAGATAAGATCTTCTTGTCACATTACTGAAATATTTTTTTACACAAAATGTTTGGTAGAAGAATTTCCATCTACCCCAATAAAGAATAAACAAAATAATAAGTGCCTTTGGTTGCTTTTAAGGCTAGATTCAAAATGCACACATACACATATTAGTTCTGTTTTAGCTTTAATATATGCATTGGCTGTGGCAGCTTGAGAGACACATAAATTGATCTTCCTACACCATAAGTGAAAGCAAGGAAAAATAATATTGATAGTGGGTTTGCCTACGGTGAATAAATATTAACTGATAAAATAAATGTGCTGCTGATTCAGGTTTTATTATTTGCAAATATGAAAAATGCTATAGAGATAATGGGCTGGATCCTATTGGTAGTCCTGCCTAGAGCAGACCCGTTGAAACAATGAGATTTACGTATATGTTTACTCAACATCCAGCAATTAACTCAGTGGGTCTATCAGTAGGATCCAGGGTATAGACATTTGGTGTGTCTGATTTGCATTTAATAAAATAATAGTTACTAGATCTTAAAATTAATAAAGGGCTCTTATGCACACTTATGCACCTTTCTCACCATAGCCCCTCAACAAAAAATATATATATATATTTTTAAAAAATACCCTCAGATGCCCCCAAACCCTCTCTAAAGTTTGGGGGGGGGGGCATTTTCACCATGTCTTCGCCTCCTCCCAGTGGTCATTTTAGACCTGACCTGCACAACTTGGCAGCAGAAAGGGGCCAAAATTAGAATAGGTTAACTTCTTCAGGCCACAAATAGATTTTAATGAAATAATAATTAATTAATACTCCATCATCATCATCCTCTGCCTGGCCCTTTCCTCAAGAGAAAGCCAAGTAGCAGAGGAACATTGCAAGTGTTCACCCATCCTCATCCTCCATCTGGCCTTCTCCTCATGAGAAAGCAAAGGATCAGAGGAGCCTTGTAGGGCAAGTATCCTCCTCCTCCACTGCACAGCCTCCTCCTCAGGAGAAAGCCAGATGGTAGAGGGGCCTTGCTTGGCAAACTTTTACCCATCCTCTTCCTCTACTGCCAGGTGAGCAGCGGAGGAGCCTTGAAGTTGTCCACATCCTCACAGGCCATCCAAAATCCTTTGGGGGGGCACATGCAGCCCCCGGGCCGTACATTGTGCAGGCCTGTTTTAGACCCTGGAGAAAGATTTTTAACAGGAATTGACTAGAAGTCAGTAAACATCTTGTTTCTTCCTGATTTTTGAAAAGACCTCTTCTAGGCCTAAAATGGCCTATGAAGAGTCAAAGCCATGATGGAAGTGCCCCACCCTCCCAGAAGGCATTTGGAGGCACAAAAATCACCCCCAAGGGACCCTACGGACAACAAAAATTACCTTGGGGCCACATGTGGAATACAGGCCACCCTTTGCCCACCCTACTCTCCGGTATAGGAAAGTGCCAAAGTGTCTTCTCACTCCACAGTTGGTTTAGTCAATAGCAAGGGATCGGCAGAGTTCATCAACTGCATGACGCCAGCATTGTCCACATTGAGCATGTTCATTATGTTTTAATTACTGAGAAGGAAAATGAAGGACGCCATTAGGACCAGAAAAGGGAGTCTTACTGTGTTAAACCGCCCTCCTGCTGTTATTTGACCTGCAGCTATATATCTCCTGTTTGTTGAGCAAATACTTGGTTGCAGGGGAGGCAGATGACTATTGATAAAAGCAATCAAGGTGACTATTGACAAGAGCCATCGTGATGAGCTTCTGACATACTCTGAAAATGCTAAATTGGTTACTTTAATAGTGAGGAAAGGGCCATTTGATTTGTGTCTTCATTGCTGTGGGACTATAATGGATTAGTTTTTTTTTATTTAAAAAAAGGAAAAGGAAAAAATTGTTTTTTTCTCCACCAACTGCTGTGTCAAACACTGAATGGAGTCATTTTTTCCCAGCAGGAGCAAAGTTGATGGTTATCGTACACAAAAGCCAACCTCAGAATCCAAGACCATCACAATCATGGTGGGTTACAATAAAATGTTCAGGGGGAAGAAAATCTAGAATATTTTAATTTTATTTATCTGTTCCTTATTTATTGGTCCAGGTCGGCCAGTTGGATGAGGAAGGCCACAGATGATTAAAAGGAAGCAGATGGCAAGACCAGAGCCTTTTTAAAAATGAAAATGGCTGACTATACAACTGCAAAATACTTTTTGAATAAGTCTTTTATATTCCATGCGCTCCAACTGGTTGTTTAACATTACACTCTATGCATGTCTACTTAGAAGTAATACCCTATTGCATTTGGTGGAAACTCCTCTTAGGTATAATACCCTAAAGACACCAGATCCTATCTAATCTTGGAAGCTAAGTAGAATCACTCCTTGATAGGACTTGGGTGGGAGACTGCCAATAACATTCAAGTGATATAGGTTATATTTCAGAGACAGGACCTGGCAAAATCACTTATGAGCATTCCTTGCTTAAGAAACTCCTATGAGAGTCATGGTCACCATAAGCTGACAGGTGACCTGAAAGCACACACACATACATTATAGAGTTTTTCTTGGATCTGTAATCCTGTCTTGCTATGAACAGAACTCAAGATAGCTTGCAGTAAGACTAAATAACAAATGCAATAAAAATACAGAAAATTGAATAAAGGAATAAAGTGCTCAGCAAAAAAAATAATAATCAAATATTCAATTGCCAACAGATTGCATGAATATGAAAACCTTTGCCTGCTGGTGGAAATACAAAAGAGAGTGGAGGCAACCTAGTCTTCTCACAGCTTGGAAATAGCCATCACAAAGATATTTAAAAGCCATAAACACATACCCTCCAATACTCCTGACTTGGTAGGAACAGTCCCAATTAATCCTCAATCATCCCACATTTTTCAACTGCTTTGAAAATGTCCCACTTTCTCTCTCCTCCTCCCACTTTGTTCTCCGCTTGTTTCAGTTTCTGAAAATTGAGTTTAAAGTGCAAAAGCAGTTCACACTCTAACTCAGTGAGAGGAGAGGAGAAGCATCTTGGCCTTCCCTGTAGACAGGTAAAAGCAAACTGCTGCAGCCTCTCCAAGCTCATCTGTTCTTCCTCACTAAGAACTTTTGCCATCTTGACCAAACGGACCAAACAGAAAAATAAAAGAAGGAAATACAGTTCTTTGACTGCTGGTGAAAGGTCAACAACCAAGTCTCCTTCCCACAGTCTGACAGCAGCCATAAGCAAGATCTTGTCATATAAAACCCTATATGGCTTTGACACTTTGATAAGTGAAAGAACACCTATATGCCCGCCTAAGGTTTGTGGTCTGCTGGACATGCTCTCTACTGTGTCTCATCAGTCAGAGTGATCCACTGTGTTAGGAGATGGGCGAGAGCCTCCTCTGCTGTAACATCCAGTTATGGAACACCCTGTGCTTGGAGGCCCACCTGGAGCCAACATTGCTGTCATCATCATCATCATCATCATCATCATCATCATCATCATCATCATATGTACTTGCTATTTGCAGCTTTGACCTTTGTGGATGTGATTATTCATGGATTTGATTAATAAGTTATCTTTAGAAATGTCTAGGTTTTCCAGCATGACTCTGTGAGTGATGTCCACCAGACGTTGTGATGGAAGGCCAAAGAATTCCTAAAGAGAACACTTCTCTAGGCATCTATAGATCGTACAGTGTAATACAATGGTCAACTTCCAGCAGATGTTGATCACAGACCTAGAGATTTCTAGAGAGTAGTGTTTTCTTTTATTTGTGGTTTTTCCATTTTCATAGGATTTCTGTGCCCCTAACCCCAGCAATGTGGAGGGTCCTCTGTATATCCCAAACCGTCTCCTAATCTTGTCATGCTCCTGGAATAGAAGGAAAGTATAGCAGATCTGGAGATGCCATATATATTCTCCTTATTGTTTTTGTAAATAGGACTAGAAACCAATAAGGGAGAAACATACACAATGCCAGCATCGTAAGCTATGGTGGCATTCCTTTTCCATCCACAGATTTGCCATGTTTGTGTTTGCGAGGTTAGATACACTCTGTCATTTACCCTCAAGGGATATCTTTCCAGAATCCATAGGTCTGCAGCTTTAGAGTGCTAAAAAGACAATACCCACAAATATGTGAGACAAACCAAAACATATAAGCCAAGATCCTACATTGGGCTTGCACAGTGTGAATCTCTGCAACAACCCTTGTGTAATTGTGCTTTGTGACTCTCGTGTTGAACCAAAACATTAGGTCAACTTTCATGCACAATCAAATGGACATGCACATCCTCGTACAATGACATTGCAACTTTGTTTCCATAATGTTGAACTGAATGTGGATATTCTGCTTTGGAGGAACCAAGGGTGTAGCCATGCTGCGGAATTAAAATAGTTTGACATGACTTTAACCACCATAGTTTACCTTACAGAATCCTGGATTTTGTAGTTTGGTGAACTAGTCAGCTTAGGGGCGCTACATATAGCCCTTTTCCTAGCCAGATCAGCAACTGCATGCTGCAGCCCTGATCTGACTTTTCTGCAGCACAAAAAGGAGCTGCAAAAAGTGGCTCCTTTTGCACCATGGAAAGGGCACCATAGCTGCCAGCCCTGTGGCTTTTTGACATTCCTTTGGCACAGTGTTTATACACATTGCACCAAGGGACTGCCATGATGCCTCCCGCCATGCGGTGGGACATGCGGTGTCACAGCAGCATAGGGACTGAGTTGGGGAAGGCAGCATGTGATCGCCACACCCCACTCCGCCCCAATGCCAGCATTTATTGCCGATCTGTCAAGGCCCTTAATCTGCCAGAGAGTTCTGGTGCCTCACCAAACTACAAATCCCAGGATTTTGTAGGATGGAGTCATGGCAGTTAAAGTAGTGTCAAACTGCTTTAATTCTATGACTACACCCATAAACAACTGCTTCCATAGGGGTACTTACACAAGTGTTGGACACCAACAAGATTCTGGCCACAGTACCAAAAACACTGGAAGGGGATAATGAAAGGAAAATCAAAGAATCACTATCATGAAAACAAATGCCTTACCAGAAGGCAATCTGGCCCAAACCACAACCAGAAAAACCACAAAGCGTAGGTGAAATATAAGTTTCTCTCTTTCCTCTGGAAAATAGCCAGTTTCACTTAAGGGTGAACGCTAATGAATTCTGAGTTTCTGCTCAAGTTTTTTTTAAAAAATGCTGGAAGAGCTTCTTTTCAATTACATTGGCCTTGCATATATTAGTCACAGTGTAATTATTTCTTTCCATTCTTGGCCTTATTGTTCCATTAATTTCTTAGTCTGAGTGCTTTTCATTAAGGATGGAACTATACGAAGCACAAGGCTGACAGTTACTTTTGCCAGAGAAAACCAGGCTGGTGGATTTCAAGAAGAAAACTGGCAAGGAAGGGGAGGGAAGATCTTTAATTGTCCTCGTGTTTGTTGGCTCTCTGCTCCCTGCTGCTTCTCCAAGACCACCAGTGGTGGCTGATGGCTTCTGTGTCAGTGGAATGATGAATCCACCTTGGATGTGTGTGTGTGTTGTGGGCCTTCAAGTTGTTTCTGATTTATGGTGACCCTAAATCATGAGGCTTCTTGGGACAATTTGTTCGGAGGAGGCTTGCCATTGCCTTCCCCTGAGGCTGAGAGAGTGTGACTTGTCCAAGGTCAATCAGTGGGATTTATGGATTTTAGAGTAAAATCTAAAGGAACTTTACTTCAGCAGTTTGGCTAGATTTCTTAGCATCTGGACTAAAACATGAGTCTTGGAACAGATCAAGCCAGAGATCTCTTTAGAAGCCAAGATGATTAAATTGAGACTGATGTACTCTTGCCATATAATGAGAAGACATGGATCACTGAAAAAGACAATAGAGCTAGGAAAAGGAGAGGAGAGAAGAAGGAGAGGAAGACCACATGTCAGATGGCTTGACTCACTCGGGGGGGGGGGGGGACATGGACATGGGCTTGCAGGAACTAAGTAGATAAGTGGAAGATAGGGTTCTTGCAGGTGTCTCATCCACAGGGTCTCCATAAGTCAAGGTTGACTTGGGGGCCAATAACAACAGCAGCAAAGGAGTTTATCGCATGCACTTTTCAGCCTGATCTGCGCATGGGACAGGATTGGGCTGGAAGGGGGGGGGAATGGGTTTTATCACACACACAATTGCTACTGCGCTGCCACCTGACCATCACCCATCCCTCAGCCGTGCTCTGCCGGCCAATTTTGGTGGTATGGAAAGCTTCTGTGGTAGCAAAATCACCAGAAAAAGCATGGCCGGGGGATGGGTTAGTCACAGTACATCCTTTGTGTACAACAAGTTCTCCACTTGCACACATTCCAACACTCCCTCCAGGCTGGACGATGGCAGTTGCCATGGAGGGAGGGCTCCTTCTCTTGAGGAGAAATCATTTTTCAACATCTTTTTGTCACTATCAAAACAAGGCGTTGATAAAATTGTGACTTGTCTTGGATGCCTTTTAACATGCTACAAGAAGATTGAGCTATCTCTGTTGTGATCCGTTGTTCCATTTACAGTTAAGCTACTTCCTCTGCACTAACAGCAATCACTTCCATATGAGATAAATGTAGGACATGACATGGCCTTCATCTTCCACATTTACATGCCACCACTGTTGGGTTGCCTTGAATCAAAAGAGGCTTCCTTTGGAAGACACATCTTGTAATTCTCACATAAGTGATATGCCTCATTTCACCCACCTGTTGGTTGGGGAGCTTTGGTAAGTCCCACATTATAGGATGTTTCCACCTCCATCACTGGAAAAAGGAACATTGGTTCTTACCTGTGAGATGTTCATTTTCAGCGATGTAGGTGGGAATATCCTCCCCACCCAGAACTGAGGAGGCTGTTTCCCTTGGTTCTGCAAGGGTGGTTGTTAGTTATTATATAAGGTCTGTGCCCTTCTCTCTCACCCTGTTGAGTTCATTGAGTGCACACTATTTATGCATTTTTTTGAAAATTTTATTAAATTGAATTAGATTACAGTAATTTCAATAGATATCAGCAATCAACCATTTCATATATATATAATATAATCATATATATCCATTTGTCTTAACCAGAGAAATCTGTCAATCTTTATTTATTTGACTTTCTTTAAAATCCGTACCTTCTCTCATAAAGCTTCCCACTCTAATTACCTTCCAAGAACTAACCAGGTCTCTAATCTTTCACCCAACCATCTCTCATTCTTTTATCCTCTGCCTTCTAACTTCTGAGCTCTACCTTCCTTATATCTTTCTCTTACCTTCTTTAACTTTCTCAAACCTTCTCTAACTTTCTCTATCCTCTAACACCTACTCTGTCCTCCTACACATACTTTACCATCTATGCTCTCTTTCCACTCTCTCTCATCTTGAAACTAAAATTATCAATTCACACTTCCTAGGTTTCCCTACATACATACCTTATACACATACAATGGCTTCCACCACTTTGGATTTATAAAGTGCAGTACTCTCTTACTCTCTATCCACGACTGATCTAAGTTATTCATGGTAAAATTTAAACCATAAGGATAACTTAATACCTCCCAAACACAAAATCAAAAAAATCAGTTTATAACAAAGAGATGATTAAATTTCTTTATCTAGAGCCTTATCAATATCATCTCTATACTGTTCCTGAAATTTCTCAAACATTCTTCCCTGTTTTTCGCTATGTCTTCTCATACTGTCTGAAAATCAGATTAGCAGTATAAGAATAATTAATATCTACTTACGCATTTTGAACAGTTTGAATTTAGCTGAAGACAAAGGGGAAAAGTGGCAAGAGCAAGAGAGAAACTGGAACATTTTAAATGCAACTAAAAAAGTGGGATAGCAGAGCATTAACTGATATCGTCCTTGAAAAATCAGCATAGTTGGTAGGTATGTACTTGCATGCTTAAGGATAGCAGTCTAAGAGAAGTAACTGTCACTTGTTTTAGGGTTAGAGGCATTTAAGAGGTGCCTCCCACATTGGCCATTAGAGGCCCTCCTTCTTTACCTGTTTCATGTTACCCTTTCAGCGCAAAGACCAACAGGCTGATTACCTTTAATGCAGCAAGCAAAGCTGCCTGTAATATCAAGATAATGCAAGATGAGAGGTCTGATTCCTGGCACTGATAATCAATACAAGAGATGGGAAATGCATCTTCCTGGATCTCACAGTGATTGACAAGAATGGGATGGGCAGCCTTCAGCTTCTGTTTAATCTTTTGATGACATTTGTTAAAGCATAGCCTGGGCTGCTTCTGCAGTTGCTTGATAATAGAGCTCAGAGCATCAGGCCCTAGCTCAGCAGTGGAGAAAGTGTGACTGTGGGCCATCATATGCCTGCCCCCCAGACCATTTTTGCAGGTCTTGATCTCTTCAACCTCCACAGACAGCTTTTTTTCTGATCCTTATAAATGGAGAGGGTGAATGGTTGCATCGGGAAGCCTGCAAGAGCAGCAATTCACTTTTGAAATGGGTTTCAACGGCCTCATTCCCACTTACAAATGAATTGGTTTACAATCTGAATTGATGAATTGATTCAACATTGGATCGTGGTTCACACTGCATTTACCCCAATTGCATTTTCTAGCATTAAAATAACCCACTTGCGGTTAAAATGATGTAACCGATTCTATTTAAACCATTTCCTGAAGTAGATAACCTACTTGTGGTACACACTGACTAATGAATCGGTTTAAATAGAATCATTTCCAGCATGTTATTTTTTTTATCTGTCCATCACTGGAATCGCATTTACGTATTTATGCTTGGCACTGGTCCAAGAGATTGTGGGAGGGCAGAAGGGTGGGTGCACATGGGTTATCATTTCCACTTTACTGCACACAAAAACGCTCACTTGGCGATCCCTTAACATGTCATTATAAATCCATTCCGATCCACATCTGGTTCACACTTGCGTGGAAGCGATACTTAAATTCAATTTGTGAAATTGAATCTGATCTGCATCTGATTCACACTTGCATTTAACCGATTTAGTAAAAAAGACATGGAAAAAAATCAGTGTCAAAAAGATGCTAGTTAAATGGGTCTAGCACACGGTCCCCCTCTCTAAAACGCTTCAGCAATTTGGTTAAAGTGCAAACCAGGGTCATTTAAACCGATTCAAAGGGGTTTGCTAACTGGTTTAAAATGCAGTGGGAATGAGGCCAACATCTCACATCAAAAAATATCTGCCTGTCCAAATTTCTAGTGACTTCCAGGCATTTTGCATTTTGGTGTTTTGAGCAGTTAATGCCGCCCCTGCCAGGTCCAAAAAGCAATAGCTTGTCCCTGACTGCAGTTGTCCATCCCAGATATAAACACTCCAATGGCATAACAATTTCAACATGGTATCTCAATGTCTTTCTCAAGGATGAGAAAATCCATGAATTGATTTATTCCATGTATATACCAACTTTTCTCCTTCCAAGTGGCCAGAGGAGGCTTACAAAATTTGAAATAAAAGTTGAGGCCAAAAAAGTACTGTTACAAAAGATTTTAAACCAAGTTGTTTTTTTTTTTTTTTTGAATGAATGTTAGTGTGAATGTTAGTTGATGATCCATTATTTTAGTGAATTAATAATAATGTTATTCTTTTAATGACTGTATTTTATACGGAATTGTTTTATTGCTGCAATCCCGCCTCGATCCTCAGGGACAGTTGAGAAATATAAAAAAATATTATATTAATATTATTATTATTATTATTATTATTATTATTATTAAAAACCCACCAAACCTCTGTTCTATTAAAAGTGCATCGTTAAAAACAATTTAAAATGCATCTTAAAATGCATTTAAAGCATATGTAAAACATACAAAGTAAGAACAGAGCACACCACTTTGAACACCTGTCTACTGCATGATTAAAATCAGTCAATTTTATTAATTTTAGCCCAGTTTTCTAGTTTATCAAGGTCCTTTTCAATTCTGTTCCTGCCTTCCAATGTGTTCACTATCCCTCCTAGTTTTGTATCATTTGCAAACCTGATAAAGATGCACTTCACCCTGTTGTCTAAACCATTTATAAAAGTAATGAAGAGTGTCAGCCCCAAGACAGAACACTACAGTACTCCATTTGAGACCTCCTTCTACTATGCAACATAACCACTCATGACAACTTTTTCAGCACGGTTTTCCAACCAATTATGGATAATTAGCCAATTCAATCCAAAAAAAAAAAAAAAAAAAAAAAAATAAAAAAAAAAAAAAAAAAAAAAAAAGAGGAAAAAAGAAAAAAAAAAGAGACAAAAAAAAAAAAAAAAAAAAAAAAGAAAAAAAAAAACAAAAAAAAAAAATGAAGTTTAGGCTGACTTTACAGAGCTATGATGGTTTCTGAGCTTGTTTTCCAGGACGAACTCAGCACTTTGATTAACTCCTTTGAACTCAGGCTAAACCATGGGCGATTTATCACCCAGTTGGAAATAGAAGCCAACCAACTTCCTCATTGGTAGCCTCAAGTTTTGTGTTGTTTTTCTTTTCCTTTACAGTGGTGCCATCGGGATACGAAATGATCGGGTTACGAATTTCCGGGATACGAAAAGTTGATTGGCAAAAACTGTTTCGGGTTACGAAATATTTTCGGGGTTACGAATTCATTTCGTGCGCGAAATTCAAATGCTCAAGGCAGCTATAGGCTTTCCAGTGCTAACGGAAAAGTTTTCGGGTTACGAAATTTTCGGGTTACGAAAGGAATGGCGGAACGAATTAATTTCGTAACCCGAGGCACCACTGTAATAGGATGTTTAAAGTATGGTTAGAAAGAAATGAAAGGGGGGGGGGGGATAAAGAGGAAAAAAAACAGAAGTGAGAAATAGACACATAATGAACAAGACTAGCACATGGGTTGATATAGAGCATAGTGTTGGAAGAGACCACAAAGACCATGCAGTCCAACCCCCCGCCATGAAGGAAGACACAATCAAAGCACTCCCACAAAGGAACGTAGGCCGGGGGGGGGGGTTTTGGGGGGTCGGAACCCCCCCCTATCAGGCCCTGGGGGCATTCAACTTCCTTCCTCCCCCTCCCCTCCATTAAACCACGGCGAAGGGAACAGGAAAGACAAAACAAAGGTTTCTCCTTTTCCCTCTCCGTGGCTTAAATGGAGGGGGGAGGGAGGAGGAAGAGAGGGAGGGAGAGAGACAGACAGAGAGAGAGAGAGGAGAGGGAGTCCCTATACTTGCTTTCGTTTCCTTCAAGTCCCGGCTTCCACTCCCTCCCCTCCTCTCCTCCTCCTCCTCCTCCTCCTCCTCCTCCTCCTCCCCCCCCTTCCTCCCTCAGGGGAGAACTGAAGAAAGAAAGAAAAGGTGACTTCTAACTTTTAGCTGTTATATCCATTGCATATAGTACAATCATAATAATAATCCCTTACCCAAAATGCTGAGGATTAGATGTATTTTGGGATTTTGGAGTTTTTCAGATTGGGATATATTTATACAGTATTAGGTCTAATGGGATATTAACTGGGAGATGGACCCTGTATGTTTTCATATGCATCTCATAGACATAGACTGAAGGGGGAATTTAATGCACAATAGTTTTAAATAATGTTTGTCTTCTGCATCCTGACTTCAGCAAACTCTGAGACCACTATGCTTGATAATTCAATAATTCAGTCATTGATCTAAACCTTCTGGATTCCAAGTTTCCTTGAGTTGGGGGTCAGACCAGATGCTCTCAGGGTCAGTTTGGGGGTTTTGGAAGTCCAGAGAAAGGAGACTCAGGCTCTACTCTGGATATTTCTCCTGAGAATGGACTCAGGTTTTCAAAAACAGTCAGTTTTGTTCTGGATTTTGCAACAACAAAAAAGAGGTGGGTCTGTGATGCAAAAAGGCAAGAGGCCTTCCTTCCAGCCTTGTTTTTTTTCTCTTTTTTAAAAGACAAATAGATAATAAATACAGTTAGCTGGCCCTTTTTCAGCATGTCAATGGGGTGCTTTGTTGGAGAGTTCCTGCATGGCAGAATGGGTTGGACTGGATGGCCCCTTCCTGGGGTCTCTTCTAACTCTATGTTTTTATGATTAATAATTAATATATGGAATCAATCTAAATGATGAATCGTGGCTGTGGAGTCCCTATGCCCTGCTCCAGGCATGCTAGACTGCAGGCCCCATCATCCAGCAGCACCACAGACTGATGGGAAACTGCGTTTAATAAGGCTGCACACTGCAGAAATAATCAGTTCAACACTGCTTTAATGCTATGGAAAATCCTGCAATTGTAGTATGTTTTGTGCCACCAGAGCCTCTGACAAAGAGGCTAAATGTCTCACAAAACTACAATATCCAGATATTGTTGTTTGTTGTTGTTTGTTGTATTTTCTTATATCCGCCTTTCCCCAATTACGACTCAAGGTGGTGATTTTCCATAGCATTAACTATAGTATATCTTTCTACAATCAGATGGACAACCTCCATTACATAATTTGTGAGGATGTTTGACTGGGAGTCTGCATGGCAGAATGGGGTTGGACTGGATGAGGGCATTCTTGGGGTCTCTTCCAACTCTATGATTTCCATGATTCTGTAGCACTCTGAGCCTACTGTGATTTTAATAGTTTTTAAATGAAAATGTAAATAAAGTCTTATAATGCAGCCATGCACGGATGGACTAGTGCACGAAATTTTTTATTGTGATTGTATACCCTGCCTGCCTTTCTCCCCAAAATAGGATTCTCTTAAAGGGGTTGGTTTTAATATAAAAAGAAAGGCTTGGAATTAAAAATTATGGTAGATAGATAGATAGATAGATAGGTGGTAGAGGTAGGTAGGTCTGGAAATTAAAAGGTGTGTGTGGTGTGTGTTGTGTGTATCTCAAATTAAAAATCCCTCTGGAAGTGGGAATGAAATGTGGGTGGAATGCGCCTGGGTTTGTAACTCAGCCCAGATGTTGGAATACAGTGTCTCAAAGCATGAGCAGAGGGTGTCTGAGCATGAACAGAGTGGCTGCCGCTCATTGCTTGAGGCAGCTGCACTTTTTGCTTTATCGAGCTGAATTTATCTGATGTAAAACACCTCTTCAGAGGAAGGACGCAGTTTGCATCTGCACTGAAAAAATAATCCAACTGTCCACTTTAACTGCCCTTGGCTCCATTGTGAAATGCTGGGATTTGTAGTTTGTTGTGGAACCTGACAGAGACACTCAACAGGTAGTCCTCAAAACTACAGAATCCCAAGATTCCATAGCACGAAGCCATAACGGAATTAAAGTGGTGCCATCGAGTGTCGCGGGTAAAACGCTCAACCCGCCTTTTTGTGTCTTGGGGGGGCTCTGCCCTCTCAAAATGGTGGCACTTAGTCTTTACCCACCTCTTCCCAAAATCCTGGCTACGTCCTTGACTCCCAATATAGGCTGATCATATTTCCCTAAATACCTTTTCTTGAAGCTGATACCCAGAAAATAACCATTTATGAATCACTATAGCAGTGAGATTTTCTGACCATTGGATGATAGATGGTGAATGTTTAACCTTGGAGCCTTTGTTATCCACTGGAGTTTGGTTCCAGGACACATACACATGTAGATACCAAAATCCATGGATGCTCAGGTCCCATTAACTACAATGCCATAGTGAAGTGGTGTCCCTTACATAAAACAGCATAAACAAGTTTGCTTTCTGGAATTTATATCTTTTGGGAATATTTTCAAACTGTGGATGGTTCAACCCATAGATAAAGGATCTGTGGATATGGAGGCCTGACTGTATAACGCTTTTGGCAACAACCAAAAGCATGCAAGATCTAAAATGATCATGTTAAAATGATGTGTTAAATCCCGCATCACAAGAATAGTATTGAAAAGCATATGTGAATGTAGAAATGCCCCAGTTTTCTCTAATACAAAATTAATACAGTGCAACATATTCAACCAAAACAGAGCAGCCGCTGAATGTGCCCACAGATTCAACACCAACATTTTGTTGCAAGAGTCAATTCCTTTCTAAAAAGTATACATGGTGTCCAATACAACTGAAACATCAATTGTTGCTTCAAATATATTTTTAGGTTTTTAAAAGGTTATGGGTATTAAATTTGGGAAGTTTCCCAATGGCTAATTTATACAGTATAATCTAATCCAACTCAACTCTAACATCATTAACATCAGATGTAGTTAGCTGAGTTCCAACTCACATTCATAGCCTAGATTTTGGTTTCAGTTTCTCTGAGGATATGATTAATGTTTCCAACACAGCAGTGATGGCTGAGGCATCCAGAGCAGATGATCTATTAATAGACACTCAAAAGTGTTGTGATTGTCAATATTGCCACAATGCACCCACGGGTAACTAATAAGTAGACTGCCGTAGGATGTACATTTTCATAAATTTCACTCTTGCAGGGAAGAATAAATAATTTTGCCACGTTTCTCCTTGCTGTGAGAAAGTCTTCAAAAATGCAGCTTTCAAGGATTATTTGCCAACTGGGATTTTTTTTTCCAGAGCAAAAAAATGCATGTGGGTTTTTTTTGCACAAAATACAATATTTGCACAGAAACAATCCTGTTTTCTGTGCAAAAAATGCTCTTCCCTATGCAAAACAAAACAAAACAAAAAACCCTACATGTGTTTCTTTTGGAGACTAAATATTCTTCCAATATTCTCTTCATCGGGTTTCCCAGCACTCAGAAACTATCATTCATATTTTAAAAAATATTCTTATATAAATTATATATTCTTTTTATATATCCATAGACTGCAATAGTAAAAATGGTTAAAAATTCTTAGCCAGGACCAACCAGGTGATTGTTGTTGCTGTTGTGTGCCTTCAAGTCATTTCCGACTTATGTTGACCCTAAGGTGAATCTATTATGGGGTTTTCTTGGCAAGCTTTGTTCAGAAGGGAGTTGCCTTTGCCTTCCTCTGAGGCTGAGGGAGTAGGAGTTGCATAAGATCACCCAAAAGCTAAGTAGGGATATGAACCCTGGTCTCCAGCATCATAGTCCAATGCTCAAAACATTACATCATGCTAGATCCAAAGTATAGATCACTAATCTCTTTTTTTCATAAAAAGGGCTGCTTCACAATTTTCAAATCAGGATTATTCAACAGGGTTAGTTTACTATGGCTACATACATGAAATTGCAATAGACAAAATACTGTAAGCCAAGCTACAATGGCTGAAGAGATCACAGAGGGAAACATCCCTTTCCTTAAGGTGATCCACCCAAAACCAAGTTCCAAAATAAATTAATTCCAAGACTGACTGTTGAGGAGTATCTGAAATATCCTGTGTTTGCTAGTTATTTGTACAAGTTACGAGAGATGCCTTATGGTACAAATTCACAGTTGAAAAATTCAGTCCACTTTCTGAAATGACAACTGCACTTTTTTGTCTGAAAAATGGAGTGGTAGAGCCTTTCTACCTGTAATCTAAATTCCCTAAAAATAGTACTTACTTTCTGAAAGCAAAGAAGAGAGAGGAAACCTGAGGGGTATACTATGAAATATCTCAGTGAACATACATATGTACAATAAAAGTATATTCTCACTGTAAGTATATTAACATTACCCCAAAATTCTTAGTCTGAGTGATGCCTATCCATTGAAATCTACAAATGATTCAGGAAGCAATGCGGACAAATGCAGACAAATCATTTGAGTAATATTTTGAGAAATCAATATGCCCAAATACCTAATAGTTTCTGGACACTAGCAAACCTTCTAATGGGTGAACAACCCTGACGGTGTATTAATCCCAACAGGTATAGCTTCATATTTAGACCAATTAATGGAACTCCAGAAAGGACCCTGAAGTTATTTATTAATTTTATCAACTCAGGAAAGGAAGAATTTGACCTAAAAACAAACAGATCATCAATCTACAAAACTGCCTTATATTCATGTTTTGCAGGTTTCTTGTTGTTATTACATACGTTTGAGTCATTTCTGATTTAAGGCAACCCTGACGCGAATCTATCATGGGGTTTTGTTAGAAAAAATTGTCTTTCTCTGAGTCTGAGTCATCCAGTGGGTTTCCATGATGGAGTGGGGATTCGAACCTTGGTCTCAGAAACTGTAGCCCAACATTCAAACCACTAAACTACACTCAATTTTTTTTTAGATTTCATCTACCTGCATGTCTCAGTGTCTCCCAACATAATGTATATATTGATGTATATGTCTAGAAATTTTAGTAAAAAAAATTTATCCACAGTTCAGTATAAGCACAGTATAAACTTCCAGGATTTTGGGAAAGGGGTAGGGGTCCGGACTAAATGCCACCATTATAATGGGGCTTGGGCGTGGCAGCACGCACCATTCATTGTATCTAACAGAAGTGGGGGTCCGGACCCCATGGACCTCTCCCCTTGGCTATGTCCCCGATCCCATGGTGAAAACTAAGAGTGTAATCTGCCTTGGAAGTACTGACCCCTTGCTAGAATTTTGTAAATTCTTTGGCATCATTTTCCTTGCTTCATCCTTTAGATCCTTTGTTATATGCTCCTAAATTTTACCCTCGACATATTCGCAGGCAGTATCAAAATCTATAATTTTGGCCCCCAAACTTGCCCTTGACTTATACATGAGGTCAACTTATAGTCAAGTATATACCATAAGTCAAATAGCAAAGAAGAGAGAGGAAATGTCAGTCATGCGTCACTCCATTCAAAAGGGTAAGTAACTTGGCTTGGATCACTAAAGTAGTAACAATCATAATACCTTGTGGCAGAAAATTGCATATTTTAATTATATGGCATAAAAATGCCACCACCCCCCTCATAAATCTCACTTGTACTAAAAATACATAATAGATGATAACGAGGCATCTTATCTGGAAAAGTCTCACTGTTCAGATTATGTCCTTATTTGAGTGAAAGCATTCATATGTAACACAAGCTTTACTTTAAGCGCAGAAATTGTCAAGAGGATCACAACAGCACTTAAATGGTGCTATTAATCACTGAGTTGCTCCTGAGCCTCTAGCTCATCATTTCTGGTGGTGGCTTACTGAGATTTTTTTTTCCCCGCTTGTATTTCCCCCTGACTCATCCTGACCTCTATGATATGAAATGCAATCTCATTTCAGGCAAGCACCGGGTGAAAACAGCCCGCACTTGTGGTGGGTGGGTATGTAGAGAGAGAGAGCTGCCTTTGGGATGTCACATGCCCTGCAGAATTCTAATCCCTCTAAGATACTCTTTTAATGCATCATGAACAACGCATTGCTGTCATGATCCCTGCTAAAAACGCTAAAGACAAGGAAAGACTTTATTTTATTTTGGAAAGCCAGACTAATGCGTGCAGAGGGGTGGGGGTTAAAATCCTCTCTAATTCGGCATTAGAAAAATCCAGCCTAGTACTAAATGCAACTGTTCATCTTCCATAAGGGAGAGCCAGGTCTTACATCCAACTGTGCTATTTGGGTCGAAAATGGAGAGGGAAACTTTTGCCCTTAACTACAGGCAAGCCTGCAGGGGACTAGAGAGTTAAGTGGCACCAGACGAAGCAAGATCCTGCAGCCTGCCACTAGGCATGCTCTGTATTGCTTTTAATCATTATTGGCGTGTGACCCCAACTAGAGCTCCAGCATATGTACCAGTCAGCTTCAGGGCTTAATACACACACACACACACACACACACACACACACACACACACACACTGCTGAGCTGACAGCAGTTTTCTAAGGACATGGGACACAGAATTACGGTTGAAACGAATTATCAGGAAGCTGGGGAATGCACCGTATTATGAACATTCACAAGCAGCAAAAGCAACAGCCAAAGAGCTGAAATGCCTTTGAGGCTGAGAGTGTGACTTGCATAAAGCCACTCAGTGGATTTCCATGGCCGAACAAGGGTTCGATCCCTGGTCTCCAGAGTTGTAACCCAACGCTCAAGTCACTACACCACACTGGTTCATCATAATCCAATGTACAATGGCATAATGGGGTGCTTGGATTGTGTCTCCCATGGCAGGGGATTGGACTGGATGGCCCTGGAGGTCTCTTCCAACTCTTATGATTCTATAATGTTGAATTGTGCCATTCTAACATGTTAAAAATTCTCAGTAGAAGAGAAGAGAAATGGTCTCAATGCTCACCATTGGGGCAATTGTGCAAGTAGAGTCAATAGTGTGGCCAATGTGTAATGTGTCCCAATGCACAATAAGCCCTGGGGCACAATCATTCCAATGCACAATGTGTTCCAATGTATAAAGAGAGCTCCTGTTACATAACAGGCTTCTTGCACAGTGCCCCTTTGTGCATTACTGCATTTCACTAGCATGTTTGTGTGTCATGTAAGTGACATAATTCCATAAAATTAGGCATCCTAGCTTCTGATGCATGATATTTGCCATCATCTGGAACCTGCAGATAGGGGCTCACTTTCTGTGTGCCTGTGGGGGCAAGAATCAGTTTCACAAAAATTGTCTTCTGTAAAATGTATGTGCATAATAGGTACATGGAATGTGAGAACTATAGAATTATAGAGTTGGAAGAGGCCACAAGGGCCATCCAATCCAACCTCCTGCCATGTTGGAAGACACAATCAAAGCATACCTCACAGATGCCATCCAGCCTCTGTTTAAAAACCTCCAAAGAAGAAGACAACACCACTCTTTGAAGGAATGTGTTCCACTGTCAAACAGCTCTTGCTGTCAAGAAGTCCTTCCTAATGTTGAGGTGGAATCTCTCTTCCTGCAGTTTTAATACATTGCTCCAGGTGCTCTGGACCAGCAGAAACCAAACTTGCTCCATCCACAGTATAACATATTTTCAAATACTTTAACAGGGTTATCATATCACTTCTTAACCTTCTCTTCTCCAGACTAAACATACCCAGCTCCCGTAGATTCTCTTCACAGGACATGGTTTCCAGACCTTTCATCATTTTGGTCAAATTCCTCTGGACACACTCCAGCTTCTCAGCATCCCTTTTGGATTGTAGTGCCCAGAACTGGACACAGTAATTCAGGTGAGAACTAGAGCAGAATAGAGTGGCACTATTATCTCCCTTGATCTAGACACTATATTTCTATTGATGCAGCCTATAATTGCATTGGCTTTTTTAGCTGCCGTATCACACAGTTGACTCATGTTCAACTAGTCTACTAGCTCTACTAGGACTCCTAGATACCTTTGACATGTAATATTGTCAAGCCAGGTGTTCCCCATCCTATAGCCTCTGCAATCCCCCCCCCCCAATCCTTCTGAACCCAGCATGGCAGTTGCTGTGTAGGACTCAGAAGGCATCCCCTGCTGTCAGCCTGTCACATGGTGCTGTCCACACACACCATGCCCCCTATTGATGCCACTAGATAGGTTTCACCTTAGGGTCACCATAGGGTCACCATAAGTCGAAAACGACCTGAAGGCACACAACAATAACAAATGCACAGCCTAAATGTACATGTACATAGTTCATTGTAGTTAAAGTGAAAATGTTGTAAGATGTAAAGGTTTTTTTTAAGAAAATTAAAAATGATTTTTTTTTTAAAATGAGGCCACTCCTTTCTCCTCTCACTGAGATGGTGTGCCCCACTCACACCATCTCTATAGCTGAGCTCCGGTGTTTTGAAGGGATGCAGGTGAACACAGCCCATTTCTGCCAAAAGTCAAATATTTGGGGGCAGAGGTGTCACACACACAGCACTTAGGGTGTCACTTGGTGTGCAGCCTGCAGTCCCTACACTCCCTATTGATGCCCTTGCTAGTAAGGAATAGACTTGGTGGTGGTATTTCCCCTTGTTTTTCACAGCAGAGACATGCAGTGGCATCCAAGTTTCCTTGCTTCACATCGTCCACAGTGTGAGTTGACTGCAATATCTACTCAGAGTTGTTCACCCTCACAATACCTTCTTGGTCTTCCTCTGCTGTTCTCTTTCAAATTTGTCATGGCTTTGCTATTAAAAGAATGAAGCCCACAAGCACGTTCAATGACTTCACACATTCTCCTGTGCCCAGAGCTCTCTTTGACATTGTTGTCAGCTCCTTTTTTGTTGCAATGCAAATAGGAAAAAAATCAAGTCAGACTAAAAGTACAGCCATAGAGGTTTCAGGGCAAATGATACATTTTGAAGAGCTGGCTGGAACATGGTGCATTTGTTTAAATTCTATTTTTTGTAGCTGTTGATCCCTTGCAGACTTGACTATAGCACAGGTAAAGAAGACACCATATTGTCTTCACCAGTATAATTTTTATATCGCCCTTGGTGCAATGATTTTCAGTGGAGCTTATTCATACTGAGCCATCAAGAACTGATTAACTGAGCTAGCATGGCATAGTAGTTTGAACACTGGACTATGACTCTGGAGACCAGGGTTCAATTCCTGTTCAGCCATGAAACCCATGCTCTCAGCCTCAGGGCAAACTGTCTCTGAACAAATCTTGCCAATAAAACCCTATGATCACCTTTGGGCCACCATGTTAGAAATGACTTGAAGGCACACAACAATAACAACAACAACAACAATGATCAAAGGGTTAGATGCACTGCGTACATCTCAATACTTGAAGAAGGAACTCTTGCTATGCCTGCCAGCCTGAGGATTGAGCTTCACTGTGGTTGGTTATGACACAGGACCTTCTGGGGTGTGGCATCCCCATTATGGAATATCCTCAAAGGCACAATTGATGCCAATACTGGTTTCAATCCAGCAACAGGTAAAAGCATGACTTTTAAATTGAACACTTTGGGATCTAATTGATTTCATCTATATCTGCATGTGTGCATGGCTTGAAGTGATTTTAAACTGTTTTAACTGGCTTTAAATGGTCTTGCTTTACCCACTAAATTGTTTTAAATGGTTTCAGTTCATTTAAATTTATCATTTGTTGTTATTTGCTCTCATGCCACCTTTGGCTTATCAGCTCAATGAATGAGAGACCTACAAGATTCCCGGTTATCAGCTGCTCAGATCTTACAAACTCAAGATTATGACTTCCTTGATTGAAACAATCCATCTGTAGTGCAACCTCTCTTTTTTCCTGCTACTTTCCACTTTACTGAACATTATCATCCTTTCCAATGAGTTGTGCTGTCTCATGATATATCCAAAGAACAACCTGTCTTGCTATTTAGGCTTCTAGGGAGAGTTCAGGTTTAATGTGTTATTGGACCCCATTTATTTGTTTGTGTTGACAGTCCACGGTATCCATAGAACTCTCCTCCTGCACCACATTTCAAATGAGTGGATTGTCTTCCTGTCATCTTTCTTCACTGTCCAACTGCAACACATACAAACAGAACTTTTAACTTTTTGAAAGTTGTGTCAATTGTTTACATTGATTCAGAGACATAGCCATGCTAATCTGGAATATCAGTATGCAAAGGGATCTTGTAGCACCTTTGGGGCTAACTATGAGAAAGAGGTTGTTGCGTAAACTTTCATGGCCTTGGTCTACTTCCTCAGATATGTGGCTAAAGCAAAAATACTGCTTCTTCCCAGGATTCCACAACATTGAACCATGGTAGTTAAAGCAGTATGAAATTGCATTATTTCTGCAGTGCAGATTCAGCCTTAAGGATCTTGAGGAAAAGCAGATTAAGCATTTCCAGAACATTTGGCACAGTCTATTGGCCAAGACTGTAGATCAGCCACACACTTAAGTCTATTGATCTAAGCACATAGTGAACCATATTTAACTAAGTAGTGTCTCTCAACCTGACTCCCTCCCTCATCCTGTTTCACTGGCTAGCAGCTGCTGCAAGTGTTGGGAGTCTGTTCTCCTGTCAGTCGGGGTGCAACAGTTTGACATTTCCACCCTTGCTCTTGCTAGTGATCTCCAGTATGAGAAAGAATTGAAACAGTGATCCAGCTTTTCAATGTCACATAAAAGTTATCTGAAGGAATGGTGGTGGGAAAAATCAATATGCTGTGCCCTTATCAGCAAGAGAACCAATCTCTGTCACTCACAGTGGATGCTGCACAGAAAAGCAGGACTGGGGGACATTTACAATCCTGGCAATAGAGCCACGACTATGAATATATAGGGACTGTGAATATAAATCAGTTATAGCTGCACTACACTTTTCAGGTTTCCAAAACAGTTACCAAACACTAAAGTGTGTATTTGCTTTGGTGCTAGATTGCTCAGATTGAACGCTAGACATCAGGACCAGCAATACGTAATTAAATAAACTGTTGTCCTTAATTAACAAGGTCTCCATTTTCTAACCCAAAACTAAATAGGTTTTACTGTTATTACTTACTCAGCTCAAGGTGAATAGTATCCAAAACCAGCCCCATCCTTTTTAATTTTTTAATTATTTTTATTTTAACTTTTTATTATTAATTGTATATCCTAGATAAAATAGTATTTAAAATGTCTTTTATATAGTATTCCACATACAATATGTAATAAATTACATTAATTATTCATCATTAATTATCCATTCTTAACTACCTTATCTAAATCTTATTCATATTAAACCATTTAATATTAACTAAACCAGTAATTTAAAAAAACACATAAAATTATTATTAATATGCTCATTCTTCTTACTGTCTTCTTTTCATCATAAACTATTCATAATTACACAAAAGTATAATGCTATTAATTTATCACTGATTCATTTTCAAAGCCATCCTAACTGTAAAAATTCTTCCCCAACCCAACAGTAAAAAATATGCCATCCTAATCCTGACAATAAATTAACAAATTAAATCGCTAACAGTTTGCTTTGTTTTCCAGATATCCAGATTTGCCACCTGCAGCTGCCTCTCTCTTCCTCAAGACAGGGCCAATTCCTGTGTATATATTAGCCATACAAACAGTTCCCACACAAGGAATGCGTGCCTCTCAAACTGTTGAGCCAGACACTGGCTTCCACCCAGCTAAGCCATTAATTGCCTATTTGAATTAGCAAAATGCTAGGATTGCAAATTAAACATCTGCAGTAATTTTGTCTAATACCACCAATGGTGTTTTTTTTTAACCCCCAATCGGATTGGTTTATCCACCTAATCTAACACATAGGACATTAGGTTGTCCAGCAGGATTAATTAAAATCTGGACTGAGAATGAGATGATGATACAGGTATACCAGGAACTGTCAGATGCTATAAATATATTTCAGGTGCTTATCTGCATAAAATGCAAATAGCCAGCCACAGTGTCTCAAGGTCTCTCTCATTTATTTGCTCACATTGATTTAAAATCTTTGCATGAAACATCCAGAGAGGTTTTTTTT
>NC_056522.1:370491600-370494263 GCF_019175285.1 Sceloporus undulatus | reverse complement strand
GAAGCTGCACCAAAGCTGCACTCCAGTGCTTAGGAATGGAGTGTGGCTTTGGCACGACCTCCGGACTCTTAGGACCCATGCATCATTAAAATAGCATACCTCCAAAGAGACCCGAAGCAGCTTTATTTTGGCAGTCTGTAACAGGCCTGTGAAACATATTCTTTCTATCCCTGGTGTGTACACTGGGAGTGGAAGAAAGCTTCATTTAGGCAAGGAGATTTTCTTATATTTTTCTTATATTTTTACATTTTTAGAGACAAGAGTGTGCTTTTTGAAGAGACAGGTCTGCACCCCGGCTCAGGGCCAGGCACAGTGCAAGACAGGACTCTATCTATCACAGTTTTAGGCTTCCTCCTGACAGTGCTTTTCAAGTCATGGCTTGGAAATGAACTCTTGTTCCAGGTCTGGGCCTCCCTTGGAGAGCAGCCAGTCAGATGGCCTTGTGCCAAACTGTCTCAAGTTCTCTGAAGGAATCAAATGTCCAGAGAAGCAATTCTATCTTAAACACTGCCAAGGGAGGCATGATGCAGCATGAGGAGGCAGTGCCTACTAGTTCACATTAAAATGTAGTGCCTTCCTACAAGATTGAGAAGACCAGAAGAACATTCAAATAGGGAATGTAGAGAAATCTTGTAGCATTTTTGAGACAAACTGTAACAAAGAAGTTGGCAACATGAGCTTTTGTAGATTAAAGTCTATTTCCTGAGATGTATATGTCTCTGAGGAAGTAGACTTTAGTCTATAAAGCTCATGTTGCCAACTTCTTTCTTGAGTTAGTGTCAAAGATGCTACAAGGTCTCTACATCTCTGATTCTATAGACTAACACAGCTATATCAATGAATTCAAATGGGACTTAGGAATGAAACGGGCAGCTTTTCCACTTCCCACCTGAATTAAAAGTGCTAGTAATAATGATATTTAAATTATGGGGTGTAAAAAGTGGAGGTGTAGCCACACTGCAAAAGTAAAGTAATTTGACACCTCTTTACATGCCATGGCTTCATCCTACAGAATCCTGGGATTTGTAGTTTGGTGAGATATACAGCCTGGTCTGTTAGCAAGCTCTGGTGTCTCACCAAATTACAAATCCCAGGATTCTGTAGAGCAGAACCATGTCAATTAAAGTAGTGTCACACCACTTCCTGGCACAAGACACATATTAATTCCTTGGTGTGCTTTGAATTGTAACTGCCATGGCTGCATCTTATGGAATCCTGGAGGCTGTCAGTTGGTGAGACACTACTGTTATTTTGGCAGGGAATTCAACATCTTTAGCAATGATTTGGATTAAAGAATAGAAGGCATGCTTATCAAATTTTCAGATGACACCAAATTAGAAGGAGTTGCTAATACCCTGGAAGAGAGGATCAAAATCCAAAAGGACCTGAATAAATTAGAAATCTGGGCAAAATCTAACAAAATGAATTTCAACAGTGCACTTAGGCAGAAAAAATGAAATGCATAGATATAGGATGAAGGACAGTCCTAGTAGACCACAAGCTGAACATGAGTCAACAGTATGATGTGACAGCTAAAAAAGCCAATGCGATTCTAGGCTGCATCACTAGAAGTATAGTGTCTAGATCAGTAGTTCTCAACCTTCCTAATGCCTTGACCATTAATACAGTTCCGCATGCTGTGGTGACCCCACCAACCATAAAATTGTGGTGTCTTGGTTCCTATGACCATCAGAAATATGTGTTTTCTGATGATCTTAGGCGACCCCTGTGAAAGGGTCGTTCGACTCCCAAAGGTGTCACGACCCACAGGTTGGGAACTGCTGGTCTAGATCAAGGGAGGTAATAGTGCCATTGTTCTGCTCTGGTCAGGCCAGGAATACTGTGTCCAGTTCTGGGTACCACAATTCAAAAAGGATGTTGACAAACAAGCTTCATTTATATACCACCTCATACCTCCTAAGCAGTGTCTAAGCGGTTTACAACTGTAAGCTAATTTGCCCCCAACAATCTGGGTACTCATTTTAGCGACCTTGGAAGGATGCAAGCCTGAGTCGAGCTTGAGCCCTTTTTGTGGTCTTGGAACTCGCAACCTTATGGTTTTGAGTGAGTGGCTGCAATACAGGTATTTAACCACTGTACCACCAGGGCTCCTGTTGGAAGGTGTCCAGATGAGGGCAACAAAATGGAGAAGGATCTGGAAACCATGCCTTATGAGGAGAGACATAGGGAGCTGGGTATATTTAGCCTGGACAAGAGATGGTTAAGAGGGTGACATGATGGCCCTGTTTCAGTATTTGAAGGGATGTCATACTGAGGATGGAGCAAGCTTGTTTTCTGCTGCTCCAGAGAATAAGTCCTGGTCCTCCCTCCATCCACCATCATCCAGGGGGGGAGAGAAGGGCAACCCAGCTCCATCAGGCCTTCCCTGAAAGAAGAGCCTCCCCTCCATCCATCATCATCCAGGGGGAGAGAAGGGCAACCCAGCTCCATCAAGCCTTGCCTGAAAGAAGAGCCCTCCCCCTCCATCCACCATCATCCCGGGGGAGAGAAGGACAACCCAGCTCCATCAGGCCTTCCCTGAAAGAAGAGCCTCCCCTCCATCCACCATCATCCAGGGGGAGAGAAGGACAACCCAGCTCCATCAGGCCTTCCCTGAAAGAAGAGCCTCCCCTCCATCCACCATCATCCAGGGGGAGAGAAGG
>NC_056522.1:370427441-370491590 GCF_019175285.1 Sceloporus undulatus | reverse complement strand
GCAACCCAGCTCCATCAAGCCTTCCGTGAAAGAAGAGCCCCCCCCCCCCCCATGCCATCTGTCATCATCCGGCCTGGAGGGAGTCAAAAGGCAGCACCAGCTTCATCGGGCCTGGCCTATATTATGAAGCAGAGCCCTCCCTCCAGTCCATTCGCCTTGGTCCAGGCCTCAGAGGGAGAGAAGAAATGCTGGACTTTCCCCCTTCCCCACCACCAGGCCCTTCTCCTTTAGTGTCTTGTCCTTTTTAGATTGTAAGCCTGAGGACAGGGAACTGTCTAATTAAAAAGATTGTATGTACAGTGCTGTGTAAATCTACAGCGCTATATAAATAAAGCTTAATAATAATAATAATAATAATAATAATATAGATGCAAGCTACACGAAGAGAGATTCCACCTATATATTAGGAAGAACTTCCTGACAGTGAGAGCTGTTTGACAATGGAGCACACTCCCTTGGGGAGTAGTGGGATCTCCTTCTTTGGAGGTCTATAAACAAAGGCTGGATGGCCATCTGTTGGGGATGCTTTGATTGTGAGTTCCTGCATGGCAAAATGGGGTTGGACTGCATGGCCCTTGGGGTCTCTTACAGCTCTAGGGTTTTATGATTCTATTATTTATTTCTGACTTATGGAGACCCTAAGGCAACCCTATCATGACGTTTCTTTGGCAAGTGTCTTCAGAGAGGGTTTGCCCTTGCTATCCTCTGAATCTAAGAAATTGTGACTTGCCCAAGATCACCCAGTGGGTTTCCACAGCTAAGTAGGGATTCAAACCCTGGCCTCCAGAGTTGTAGTCCAATGCTCAAACCACTACACCGCACTTAACAATGGTTAACACCCCATCCTCATGAAGGTGCTCTTAGCCAGTTTATTCTACCTCCTTTCTGGTTCCCAGCCCACATACACCACATTCCAAAACTCTCTCCACCATTCACATGGTCATCCACCCACCCTGGCCTCAGGCAACATCTTTCCTCCTGCCTTTGTCCCTTATTGACTATAGTTAAACCAAACAAACAAACAAACAAGCTTCATTTATATATCGCTTCATACAGCCTAAGCAGTGTCTAGCGGTTTACAAATGTAAGCGAATTTGCCCCCAACAATCTGGATACTCATTTAGTGACCTCCTCAGAAGGATGCAAGCCTGAGTCAAGCTTGAGCCCTTTTGCTGGTCTTGAACTTGCAACCTTATGGTTTTGAGTGAGTGGCTGCAGTACAGGCATTTAACCACTGCGGCACCAGGGCTCTCACCTCATCACCATTTGCTATTTTGTGTCTGTTCATATAATCTGATTATAAACGTCCTTACTGGGCAATACTTGACTTCATGCATCTGAAGATGTTGACCAAGTCTATAGAAGCTTCTGCTATAATTTTGCACAATCAGTCTGAAAGGTGCTACAAGATCTGTTTATCTATGTAGTTGGCTATCATATGATATACTGATGACAACAGATTTTAATATCAATATCTTTTATCTTGCAACTGGGAGGAGTTGGGAGGTAGATTCAGAAGAGAAACGAAGATGAGATTGAATGCTTAGTGCCACCTCCTCCCTTTCTTCCTTCCTGGCCAGACAAAGAGAAAAAAATGACTGGCACAAAGTCACCTAGTGGCATTCATGCCCCAGTGAAGCCTTGAACTTGGATTTTCTAGGTACCAGCATAACAGTCTAGCCATTATATCGTATTGTCTCTTAGTGCAGTCTCACCAAGGTCCTTTCCAATTATGATGGAAATGGGATCTCTGTGTTTGTGCTAGGGCCCTCTTCTCAATATGAAACGGGCCATGACAGCACCACTTCACTGTCATTACATATTCTGAAGACACCTCTGTAGCACACAGTGGAAAAGTTACTGTTTTGAACTACAGCTTTCAGAATCCTCAGTGGATATGGTGGTTAAAAGATTCTGGGAACTGTCATCCAAAATGCATCTTTTCCAGCTCTCCTTTCTGTATGCTTCATGTTAAACTGACCATCAAGCTTTTAGGAAGATTTAATAGGGTGTTCCTTCTCACAGTGGATTTGGCTGTACTCACTTATTACAGAGTGGCTGTGACTCAAACAAATTTGGCAACATTTACTAGTTTGATAGGTGGTTGTGGATGAGATGGGGGAAATGGCAGGACACCAGCTGCATCTATGTGCATGCTTGCCATGAGCCGCTATGGCTTTTGGCTATGGAGATGCTACAGGCCTGAGCTGAATTTAAAAAAAAAAAAGCCTGAAAGGATGTAAAAGTGGATACTTCTTTAAAGTGGACAAATTTTCTTTAATTGGAACTGTAGTTGTGTTAGTTTGGTAATTCGGCCATTTGTCATCCAAAAAGGAACTTTCCCAAGCTCTGCAGAACAATTCAGTAACATCTCACTTGAAGCTAAATATATCTGAAGTGCAGCAATGTAAGAACTACTCCCTTGAAGTGAAACAATAAAATTAGAGCATTCTTGCTGGCAAACATTGCCGCCAGCTAGTCCAAACACAGCTTTCCCCATTTCTGTAATGGGTGTGGTGGGAGCTGTAGTCCAACACATCTGGAAGGCACAAGATTGAGGAAGGCTGCTTTAATCCCTCGTATGCTAAGTGCGTCAAAGTGGATCAAACAGCTCAAGTCCCAAAGCAGCATGACAAACACAGCAAACACCACACTTCGGAACTGAAGCTGGAAGGATGAAAATCCTGTGATGTTCAATGCAGTAATAACAAATATACCAGAGAAACAACAAAGTAGCTGGCCTGCCCAGTTACATTCTCCCACTGATGTCACTGCCTACATTAGCAGAATTGGGAGGGAGCAGTTTGCTCTTTGCACCCCACAATGACTCTCAAAATCTGTCCACAAGGGGTGAGATTATTGGGGGTACAAGAACAACAAGGCAGGGTAGAGAGTAGCAAGAGAAATCCCTATCCATTTGCTTGTGATCACTATATATGGATGCGAGAGCTGGACTGTGAAAAAAGCAGATAAAAAGAAAGTCAACTCATTTGAGATGTGGAGAAGAGTGCTGAGGATCCCATGGACAGCCAGAAAGACAAACAAATGAGTCCTTGAGCGAGTCAGGCCAGAAATGCCCCTGGAGGCCAAGAGGAGTAAATTGAGACTGTCGTACTTTGGCCACATCATGAGAAGGCATGACTTATTGGAAAAGACAATAATGCTGGGAAAGGTTGAGGGTAGAAGAAGGAGAGGTAGATGACACACCAAATGGCTAGATTCAGTTAGGGAGGACACAGGCATGAGTTTGCAGGAAATGAGCAGAGCAGTGGAGGACAGGGAGACTTGGAGAAGTCTCATTCACAGGGTCACCATGAGTCGAAGTCGACTCAAGGGCAGCTAATAATAACAACAACAAAAAGTTGGAGTTCCTCCAAGGGCCTTCTCATATGCCACTCCTGGGCTATGGAATGACCTGCCTGAGGAGATCTGTCAGATTTCCACTATTGAAGCCTTTTAAAAAGCTGTTAAGACAGATCTCTTCCAGCAAGCCTTTCCAGATTAACCTCCCTTCCACTGATTATTGATAGCTCCTGTCAATGCCACAAAAGATGTCTCACCTCAAGCATTTTAGTTTTAATTAATTTTAATTAGTATTTTATATTGTTGTTGTTTTTATTTTGTTATGTTTTTAAGGTAGGTAGGGAGGTTGGGGGTAGGTGATTGTCCTGAATTTTAAATGTATTTTATTGTTATTTTTGTTTTCTGTAATCCGCTTCGATCCATAGGGAGAGTTGGGATGATAATAATAATAATTAATTAATTAGTGCAGAGGTGGCTTCCATGGCAGTGGGGTGGTGAATTTGCTTTGGATGTGCTATCCACGGTGCTGAACTTTATCCAAAACTAGATTAAGCACCTTGGATAGCAACTTGGGAAGGGAAACCTGGAACTGGTTCACAGCCTATGAAGCCACAAGCCTCTGAGTCAGTTATGACAATGCCTGATCTAGCCCATGATAAAAGTAACAACAACAACAACAACAGTGCAACTAACAGATCTAAGGAAGGCTTCAGAATTGAAAAGTACCAATGCTATTTTTGTTTTCATTGTTGATTTGTGCTTTCACATTGTTTCCAACTTATGGCTAACATATCAGAAGGATTTCTTGGCAAACTTTGTCCAGAGGGGCTTTACCATTACCTTCCTCTGAGGCTGAGAGAGTGTGACTTGCCCAAGGCCACCCAGTGGGGTTTCTGTGGCCGAGTGGGGATTCAAAGCTTAGTCTCCCAGAGTCCTTGCCCAGTACTTGAACTGCCACACCACGCTGGCTCACAGATTTTAAAACAGCTGTTTTGAAAATATGGTCATGTAAATCCAAATGAGCATGTGCTTTTACATTTTATACATTACCCTTTGATATATTGCCACTTAGCAAAATGGAAAGGCAATTTGTAGGGTCTTTAAAAAGAAATAAAATGGAGAATAAAGTAAGGATTTGTCTCACAAAAAATTTGTGTGTTTCCATTTGTGGGGTCAATTGACTGGGAAAGATGGCAAGAAAGAAGGGAAAAGGAGAGGTGGGGAGAAGAAGAGGAAAGTGGAGGGAGAGAGATAGAAAGAAGAAGGGAGAGATCATGAAAGACATTTAGTGAAGCCTTTCATGACAGGAGAAATAACACTTTGCTTCTACTAATGTCTGTAGTTTGAGGTGCTGATGAAGACACTGGAGCAGAGGTTGGCTGGGAAGAAGAAAAAAGGCAGCAATACAAATATATATATATATCCCATGACTTCTCCTCAAAGCAAGCAGCTCAGGGATGATTCACCCCTTATATTTTTGAAGGCTTTTCCCCAAGAAATATCCTCTGCCACAGGCATCCCCTTATACCATTATTCTCACATTTTCTCAGGCACAGAGATGTTTGCAGCACTGCGGCAATTCCTAAATAAATGCAGGGGGAAACATTTCTGTGTTATTGAGGACACCTCAGGCTATAAGCACTGCATTTTTAATCAGGTCCTCTCAGGCTCTAAATATATAAACTCCCCCCCAAAAAATTTTTTTCCTTCCCCCCCCTCCCCTCGCCTTCTGCTTCATTTGTAGGATCTTAGAAGAGCCTTGAAGTTGTTTTCACTCTTTCGTCTTTTCACTGGGCTGTTCACTTGCATCTATTTAGAATTTTTCAAGCTTCTTCAAGTTTGACTGAGTATTAAAGTGAAAGAGACATGACAAAGTGGTGGCTTCCATATCAGTGGGGCCATCAATCCACTGTGGGCTTTAGGGTAAACTTCAAAGCGAGTGTGGGAAAAATGTGGCCTGCAGGTCACATGCAGACCCCCACGGTCCATCTGTGACCCCAGGGGCAAAAAAATGCAAATGATATTTCAAATAATTTTTTTCAAAATCCCTTCTAAGGCAGGGGGAGCATTTCCAACATATTTGGTCCTTTCCTGGGCTAATTTAATTACAGAATTGCCTTAGGATATCCTATTTGTCTATGGAGATTTTCACACAAGCAAAAGTGACAGGAGCATAGTGGGATGCTCCCATCACTATCGCACAATTACTCTGAGATTATCAGACAACATCACACGACATCAAGATAATCATGTCATTAGACCATTAATAAATAGGAATTCTAGCCTCACTGTTTATTCACAGGAAAGTCCCTTGAATAAAAAGCGACATGAAAATTCCTCTTTAATAATGGGATAATGAAGAGATTATTGCAATGTCATGTGATGTCGTCTGATAATTTCCATGCAATTGCGCTATAATGACAGGAGCATCCCACTATGCTCCCATCACTTTTGCCTGTGTGAAAATCTCCCAAGCTATATGTAGAAAATATCATACAAAAACCAGGCTTAGACTCAGAAGAAGAAGGAATGATAGGAGATAGGAGGAAGGAACATTAACAATCCAAGATATGTAAATCTTGGACAGCTTCAAAAAGGCTGTCAAGACGGATCTCTTCAGGCAGGCCTTCCCAGACTGAAATATCCTGGCCTCAGGATCTCAGGATTTCCCCCCTCCTCAGTAATGTCTCCAAAGCCCCCTTTTCTTTAGAACTGACGTTGCAGTGGTTTGTTGGTTGGTATTATTTTGTTTAATTTATTGTTATTTTAACTAGTTATTGTGGTTTTAAATTAGATATGTTGTTTAATAACTTTTTAAGGGGGGAGGGGAATATATTGTTTTTATGCTGTATGTTATTTTAATGTTGTAAACCGCCCGGATTGGTTCGCCACAGGGCAGTATATAAATAAAAATTTATTATTATTATTATTATTATTATTATTATTATAAATGACACCATACTAGCAGTTGAAAATATCAAAGACTTGGAACAATTACTAAGGAGAACTGAAAAATAAAGTGCAAAGGCAGGCTTACCACTGAACATAAAGAAAACAAAAATAATGACCACGGAGGATCTACATAAATTCAAACTAGATAATGAGGAAATTGAAATAGATCAAAGAATTCCCATACCTTGGATCAAATATTGATCAGAATGGAATGGCACAGGCAGCTATGAAAGAACTAGATAAGATCTTAAAGAGTATAGATTTACTACTGAGCTCTGAAGTTAGATTTGTCTAAGCCATTCTATTACCCCATATCATGTACAGATGTGAGAGCTGGACTGTGAAGAAAGCAGATAGGAAGAAAATAAACCCATCTGAAATTTGGGGATGGAGAAGAGTACTGTGCATAATGTGTGTGGCCAAAAAGAGAAACAAATGGATCCTAGAACAGTTCAAGCTTGAACTCTCCCTGGAAGCCAAGATAACAAAACTAAGACTGTTGTACTTTGGCCACATCATGCCGATTCATTAGGAAAGACAATAATGGTAGGAAAAGTAGAAGGTAGGAGAAAGAGTGGAAGACCACATGCCAGATGGCTGGACTCAATCAGGGAGGTCAAAGACCTGAATCAGTAGAACTTAAGCAGAGCAATGGAGGATAGGGGGCCTTTGGAGATGTCTCATTCATAGGGCCACCATGAGTTGGAGTTGACTCAAGGGCAGTTAACATCAAAGGATCTTAAAAAGATTTGAGCCAGAATCCTGCTGGGGATTTAACATCTTCACAAGTGGAGATATTTATGAGGAAATTACAGTTGCATAATGTTCATATCCAGTACAGGGCTGATGTTAAGTTACTACGTAGCAGAGCCAGAAAAGTGTTCAATGCACATTGGTGCCCAATGCACAATGAGACCAAAGTTCATTGGTCCCAACGAGCATTGCCTTGCTCCTGATGCACATTGGGCATCCTGATGCCTTGCTCCTGATCCACATTGGGCACAATATGGATCTTTGCAATTCAGTTAAGGATTTCTTAGAACCTCTGCTAGGTAGTTAGGCCTATGTAAAGTTTCTTAACCTAATAGGTCATATAGAGTTCCAGCACTCGTCCGTTAATTAAGCCAGCCTTCTCCAAACTGGTGCTCTCAGGACACACTGGGTTACAACTCCCATCAACATGCTCAGTAGTCTTTCTGGATGATGACGATGAGAGATGTAGTCCAACACTGATTTTTAATGTAATTGGGTAAACTGACAAAACTGAATAGAACTGTGAGAAGGTCACATCAGAGATTTAATTCCTGTAGAGACAGGGAAGGGGTTGGAAATTTTTAATCCACATGTCTACTTTTCTAAAAGATTCTAAAATATTTTTGATAGGTATCTAAGACATGCTAGATGGATGGACTCTATTAGGGAGGTAAGGGGTATGGGTTTGCAGGGACTAAGTAATGCAGTGGAGGACAGGGGATCTTGGAGATGTCTCATCCAGAGGATCACCATGGGTTGAGATTGACTTAAGGGCAGTTAACAACAACAGCTCAATCCAGGAATGTTGTATTGCCTCACAGTCTAGGAGAGCTAATCCCCTTGCAGAGTAGAAGGGATGGCTTCTGGACCCAAAGTGACCAATCACGTGCTTCCTGACAGCATGGCAGAGAAGCTACAAGATGCTGAGGCCATCACTCTGTGCTGCTCCACCAGCACAGTTCTTCTAAGCAACATGGTGAAAAATATTTCCAGTTTGTATGTATGGTTGTGAAAGTTATACAGTGAAGAAATCTGACAGAGAAAATCAATTTATTGGCAATGTAGTGTTGGATGAGAATTCTATGGATACCATGGATAGCTATAAAGACAAATGAGTGGACCTTAGAGCAAATCAGGCCTGAACTCTCACTAGAAGTGAAGATAACTAAACTGTAGGTAACATGATGTGACTCACTGAAAAGATGATAATGCTTTATAAAACAGAAGATAGTAGGAAAAGATTATGTTACAGATGGATTGAGGAATCCATGACCCTAAATTTGCAAGACTGAGCAGGGCAGTTGAGGACTGGAGTTCATGGTGGTCTTTCATTCATAGGATCACCATAGAGGTGGTAGATTAAAAAAAACTGGAGAAGGCTTCTGTATCTTTAATGGTTGGGTAGAAGAGATTTCTTCTTCATTGGGGTGTTGCCACACAGCCCGGTAGCAAGCTATACTTGCTGAGATTACCTCTTCTACAGGAACCCCCTTCAGTTTTTAATCTAGCACACTGAATTATACATGAAAGCTCACTGATGGCCCAGACAATGGATACCATTGTTTAAAGAAGTGAATAACTGGCAAATTTTCTCATTTCTGAGAAAAAACAGCCATGAGATATTTTGAATTTCAGCAAGAGCAAAAAGATAGGTCTTAGTTTTTCACAGTTGTGTTTTCAATTTTCAGTAGGGTCTGGTGAAAAAATGTTATGTTTGCACAATGTAAACTATTTTCTGTGCAAAAAGGATATTTTTAAACACAAATTTTTCACAACAAAGTCCCTAAATATAAAATACTATTTTTTTAAAAAAAAAATGTGTGTGTTGGAGGGGGTCCACTTTTTTGCGCTTGGCCAGTAGTTTGAAATTGGTCAAGAAGTTGGAGATGTTGGAAGAGGCTGTGGATTCCACAAGATCCTATAGCCTCTTGTTCGCCCAGTACATCTCTAACAAGCTCTGGAACTATGCCATCCCTCAGGTTAATGCAGTTAATTTCCTCCTGTTGACAAAAGGAAAAACCCTCCACTGACTACTGCAAGCCAGCAGAGTGTTGGATCCAATTGTGGCTTTGCCAGGGATTACCTCCATCCCTGCCCTGCCAAGGAAGTAGAACTGTTCTGGAATTTAGTGGAATTACTTGAGAGTAGTTCTGGCCAGTTTTAAAACAAGGCATTTTCACTGAAGAAATTACAACTTTGTTTCATTTGCAAAGGATAAGCAGACTCTCAGATTCTGTTTCACTCGCTGGCTAGCATCCCATTGGTGACATAAGCAAGCGTTAAGACCATCTTTTGCCATTCCACAGGTTGGTGCTCCATTCCTTTCTCTTCAACATTCCAAGTGAATCCTGGTGGTGACAACAGAGGGGCCCAACTTGGCTTCAAGATGCAGAACACTTACTCCACACTGAACAGTGTAGGGCCTCACACACATTTTCATCTCCCCCCCCCCCCCCCGCAGGCGACTTCAATTCATCCCATTATTACATCCGTTTGCATTTTTTTTAAAAAGTCAATATAGAAAAATCTTACACATATCTGTACACCTTGCTTCTAACATATACATTTTGTATGCACTTGCCTTAATAAGCAGAACTTTTCTTCCAGCCACATTCCCTAATGAACGGTCTTTTGCACATTAGCACCAATGCATGCTTTTTGTGCAGGTACACCCCCCTTTATATTCATGCATGCATATTTTTTTGACAACTGTGCTGCAAAATGCAGAGAAGTATTGTGCAGAATGCAGAGCTGTCGTTCAGTTCGTGTGCCCAGAAAAGAACGAATGAGGTCAGCTTGCATCAAAATGCAAAACAAATTTCTCCCTCCTCCTTAGCATTTCCCTTGTGTTACCAGCATGCCTTAACATTGCTCCATAACTTTCCAACAGCATTTTCCGCCCACTCATACTATACTGCGGTTTCAAGATTCTCATCTATCGGAAAGGCTGCTGCTTTGATAGCATACAAAGACAGAAAGAGTTTCTTTTGTATTGTCACTTTTAAGGATACTCCAGAGGAGTCACAGATCAGCAGGAAAACTACTTTGTTGGGGGTTTTTTTGGGGGGGGGGGGGAGTGAACCATCCAATATATTGTATCTCAAAATCATCCCAGTTGCCTCCAGCTCCTATGGTGACAAGGGATACTATTCTCAGGTGATAAAAATAGATGTTGCGCAACCTAGCCCAAGCTGCAAACCCTTCACACATTTTGAGAACAAACTGAAGCACCTTCAACACCACTGTGTTATTTCAATATTGTCACATGAATTCAGCTTAACCTCTACAAGCCCAGCCTGAGTGCACCAATTTAAAGGTTAAGATTTTAATAGCAAACAAATAAATTGATAGAAGTGCCCCCATGATGGTGACCAGATGTCCTCCTTTTCCAGGACATGTCCTACATTTCAGCCTTCTATCCAGGAGGAATCCCAAAAAGTCTTCCGTTTGGAACATGACTAAGAAGCATGAATTTATATTAATTTGAGTGTTTTTAGCTTTTCTTGGGTCATGTCCTCCATTTTTCTTGAATGTTCTACATTTTGTGGGTCCTTGTCCTCCTCTGCAGGTACAACATCTGGTCATCCTGCCAGATGGCTATGCAGCTGTATTCACACATGGCCAGGAGTTTTCATAGTATGAGGTCCTGAAAGATTTGAGAGACCCACAGACCTCCAGTTCGTAGGATCATAGAATCACAGTTCATAGAATCATAGAAAATCCTGTTCTTTAAAAGTTCCAGGAGAAGCCCGGATCAGGTACAGGATGAGTACTGCCCAGGGATGGAGCTGTGGGATAAAATCTGTCCCTATGCATTTACATCCCACACCTAGCATGGGAATAAAAACCAGTGTGATAATCTCCTTAGAGTTGGAAGAGACCACAAGGGCCAGCCAATCCAACTATCTGCCAGGCAGGAGTAAAGCACTCCTGAAAGATACCCATCCAACCTCTGTTTAAAGCCTCCCTCCAAGACAATCTATTCCACTGTCTAACGTATTTTATAGTTTTAAAAAAAGTTCTTCCAAACGTTTAGCTGAAATCTCTTTTCTTGTAATTTGAATCCATTGGTTCATGTTCTAATCTCTGGAGCAGATGAAAACAAGCTTGCTCCGTCTTCTACATGACATCCTTTCAGATATTTAAAGATGGTTACCATGTAACCTCTCAGTCTTCTCTTTCCCAGGCTAAATTGTTCCCCTGAATTGTTCCTCATAAGACTTGGTTTCCAGACCTTTGATCAGTTGCTCTTCTCCAGACACATCTCAGTTTATCAATATCCTTGAATTTTGATGCCCAGAACTGCATAAGGCATCTCAGGTGAGGTCTGACCAAAGCAGAACAGAGTAACACCAATACTTCCCTCAACCAGGATACTATATTCCTGCTTGGACCATCATACATTTATCTCTGCCAGCATACCTAAAGACATCTGTATAAACACAGACAGATTCAGGGCAACAGGGAATAAAACCTGCCCTGTATCACAGAACCACTTCAACCACTAGACAGCAGAAGTCTTGGATCTATCACTGAACATGGACGGTCTTGGAACCCAATCCTGCCTACTTGGAAACACACCCATCATACCATGTTTTTGCCTTATTCCTATTTTTCTACACATTTATTTAATTTATTTATGTCCCTTTCCCCAGTATGAAACCTAAGACATCTTACAATATAGAGTAAATCAGAATACAACTAAAAGAATTACTCATCATAGTAAAAATAAATAAATACTGGAATAAACTATCTGATTAAAGCAGCACTGAATGGAAAAGAGTTTCAAATCTTTTAAAACATAGTAGATGATAAACATGTACAGCATACAACTTTACCACAACCAGTTAATGACATAAAATTCCATCTAAAGAAAAATGTCTCAGTGGGCATGAGAGGAACTTCCATGGCCTATAAGCAGGCTCTCTTAAGGAGGGAGGGATTTGAGGGCATTACTCCCCCAAATAAGAATCCTATCCCACTGAAGTGAAATTTTCCTTCATTCCTCAAATTTCTATTATTATTATTATTATTAAACTTTATTTCTATAGCGCTGTAATTATACACAGCGCTGTACAAAGTCGGTAAAATTAGGAGTAAATAAAAGCCTGCCCAAGGCGTACATTCTAAGATAGTAACAATTAAAAGAGGAATAGATAAAATTACCATATAGAAAGGGAAAAAAACAGATTAAAAACATCAAATATCAAACAAATCACATCACATCAAATATTGTCAGACAGCCAGATAACAATCACAAATTCCCTGAGAACGCTTCCCTAAACAATATGGTTTTCAGCTCAGCTTTAAAGCTGGTTAGGGAAGTGATGAGCCGTGCATGCAGAGGAAGAAGGTTCCAGGAATGAGGGGCAGCTAGAGAGAAGGGACGGATCCGGAACGGGGCAGAGAAGATCCTGGGTTGAGAGAGGAGATTTTGGCTACCAGAGCGGAGAGTGTGAGTAGGGATGTAGGGAGAGAGAAGATCAGTTAAATAAAGAGGGGCCAGCCCATGCAGGGCTTTAAAGGTGAGTAGCAGAAGTTTGTACCTGATGCGGAAAGGAAAAGGGAGCCAGTGAAGGGAAGACAACAGAGGGAAGACATGATCATAAAGGCGAGCGAGTGAAATAATGCGTGCAGCTGAATGCTGAACAGAAATTAATGGGTGGAGGTGAGAGAGAGGAAGCCCTGCCAGGAGGAGGTTACAGTAGTCTAATCGTGAGACCACTAGGGCATGGACCTGTGTTTTTGCAGTAGAAGCTGAGAGATATGGACGAATTTTGGCGATATTATAGAGAAAAAATCTACAGACTTTGGCTGTAGTCTGGATCTGTGGGATAAATGACAAAGAGGAGTCAAAGATGAAACCGAGACTGCGGGCTTCCTGGACCGGCTGGATCGAGATGTTATTGACGGAAATAGAAAAGGAATAGTGAAGGGTGGGCTTAGGAGGGAAAACAAGAAGCTCAGTCTTGGACATATTGAGCTTCAGACGCCGATGGTGCATCCAGTGCATCCAGTGGGAGACAGCTGTTAAACAGGATGACACTTGCTGCTCTAGCTCTGGTGAAAGATTAGGGGTGGAAAGGTACAGCTGGGTATCATCGGCGTAAAGATGGCAGGAGAAACCAAATGAACTAAGTTTGCCAAGGGAGAGTGTGTATAAAGAGAACATTGTAGCATTGTAGAGAGTGAGACACCGGAAAATATTCACACCTAGAACTCTTGATGTGTTCACATTCTCTTGGTAGAAGTCTGAACTTTCTGTAACTCTAGAAACTTGGAGACTGAATGAAAATTTTATTTGGGAAGACAGAATTCTTATTGGGGGTAATGTTTTGGGGGTAATAATTTTGCCTCCCCTCCATAGCTATACCCTTGGCCCACTGGGACATTTATACTCCATAGCCGTACCCTCCATAGCTATACCCTTGGCCCTCACTCATGGCCTTAGCAAACACAGTCAAAGTGATGGGATCAAGGGAAAGATATTCCCCAAGGATCCCAAAACCTGGACCAGCTCATGTGTAAACAAAAACCTAAGGTGTACCTCGAAAGAGCTGTAGTCCACTGTCTCTTCATGGAATGGTAGTGACACCGATTTCTCAAAAGCTCTCCCACCAGAGTATTGCCACTGAGCAGGTTCTGGCAGACTGTTATGGCCTGGGGTACAGTCCTAGAAGTAGACTGATCATTTATTATCTGAAAACCAGCCTAATCAAATATGCTGAAGCTCATCACCAGAAGGAAGCCACCAGGTGACTATCTCAGGGGTAGGCAACCTGCGGCCCGCGGGCCGGATGCGGCCCGGCAAGGCCTTGGGACCGGCCCCAGCCCAGTCCTGCCGCCAATTGCCATCGGAGCCTTTGGCCTCTCGCGTGAGGGTGTGGGGCCTTTGGCCTATCAGGAGGAGGCGGGCAAGCGGCGAGCAAGGGGCACAGTTGTCTATAGAAGCCTCAGAAACATGCATTTATATTAACATTTTTTAAAAAATCAGCAAATTTTTCCGCGTGTCCTCCATTTTCTTTAAAAAGTGTTCTCCATTTGAAAATTTTGTCCTACATTTGTCCCGGTTTATTTATTTATTTAATTTTTTTTAAAAAAATTGTTTATTTTTTGGCTTCGGCCCCCCAGTTGTCTTAGGGACAGCAACCCGGCCCCCGGCTCAAAAAGGTTGCCTACCCCTGGACTATCTGGTCATAGCATCTATGAATAGATGAATCACAATCTGCATTGAAGAATAGACTCCCTACCTCAATAAAATCACAAGTCTAAATACAATTTTTAGTCCTAAGCGTAGCAGAACCATTGAATCAACGAGAACTTGGGGGAGTCAATGTGTATATAACTTCCATAGATTCAGTGGGTTTACTTTTGCAAGGGCTAACAAATGAATTAAGGTCACAGATACTTGATGCAAATGTCCCACAAGAATGACCATGGCTGCATCAAGGGCACTATCAAGACACAGCTTATTGCTGACATATCAGACCTTCAAAGCAACTATCTTTTCTCACAATGTGGGTAAAACCACTACAGGACAAACTCACAACCATTCAGTGTCCATTCAATGACCATGGCTTCTGTGATCTTGTTGAACAATATACAAAAAAATGAATGAGAAGGGATTACAGCAGAACTTTTCAAAAGAGATATGAAAATCATTGTACTTACAGCCAACCATCATCATGGCCACTGAAAAGATCTTCTCTCCATCAGTGGTTGGAGCTATGTTTCCAAATCCTATTGTCGTAAGGCTTGTCATGGTAAAGTAGAGTGAAGTAATATAGAGTGAGTCTTTACTGGGTCCTCCTTCCCACTGCCCTTTTCCTGAAGAGTTGTACCGATACGGTGTTCCAATACTCTCTGCCAACTGGCAGAGCCAGCTATCCTTTTTGAGAGTATTCGTGATTTCATCAATAACCTCATAGTCCCCGATGCTGTACCATATACAAGCTAGCCAGTGGGCCACTAGTCCAAAGACACAGACCAGGAGCACCAACACAGCCGCTCCGTATTCCAGATAATGGTCCAACTTCCTGGCGACACGGCCCAGTCGCAGAAGGCGCACCACTTTTAAGGAACTGAAGAGGCTGCTGATCCCCTAGAAAGAAAGAAAAACTTTTTACATCCTTATGAAATGAGGAACACATTGTGCTGCTCCTTTAACAATGTTGACCTAAATGAGAGGCGATCCTTTGAGGGTTTCTTCTCAATGCATGCCAAAGGGATCGTAGGAAGTTGCCTGACACCAAGTCAGGCTCTTAGTCCACCTAACCTTAGTCTACTCTAATTGGCTGTGGCTGTCAAAAGGTCTTCCTCCTCAGCTAGTACCTGAGCCAACTTTTTAACTGGAGATACTGATGTTGAGCCTGGGACAATCTGCATGCATAATGCCAGAAGCACCTTGTTTCTTAATCTTGCTATGATGTGCCTTGAGTTCCAGTTTTGGTGTGAAATGAGAAGCTGGGCAAGCCTGGGTATAGTCAGCCAATCACAACTGGGACAGTGCTCTAGAGAACAAATATGAAAAACCAGAGGCTTCTCTGTAAATACATTATATAGAGCCAGTTATTAAAAGAGGTAAGGTCAGGTAGAAATAGGGACAGGGCAGATAAGAATGGACTAAATCTTGAGAAAATTAGCAAAAGAGGAATGGAGAAGATCTGAATATGGTTTTGTGGAGTTTTTTGGGGGGTTGGTTATATATGAAAACCCACTGGGTGATCTTGGGCAGGTCACAGTCTCTCAGCCTCAGAAGATGGCAATGGCAAACCCTCTCTGGAAAAACCTGCCACGGAAATCCTGTGATAGAGCTGCTATAAGTCAGAAATGACTTGAATGCATACAACAACAACAACAAAACACACACATACATTTCCATAATATGAAACATACATATAGGGTAACAACACTGCAAATACTACATACATTACACACAAAACAAAACCTTTATCTACTTCTACACCCACAAAAGACTACATACTATTACTACAATACTAACATAAAGATAGAGGTTAACAAATTACTTCCAATTTACCAGTTCATGGTATCACACTAACTGTTAATTCTACTTCCCCAATACCTTTTAAATTAAAAAGATATAAAAATTAAAACCATGTTATTAATAATACTGTTATTTAATTTTCTTTTAACTTTTATTCTTAGTGTTTTAGCTGTTATTAGTTTTTAAACCATTGCAAGCTGCCTTGCATCCCATTTGGAGAGAAAGATATATGTGCAATAAATAATACATAAATATAAACAAATATTTTACGCACATTTCTGTGTAAATCAAGCCTGAACTTTCCCTGGAAGCCAAGATGATGACATTGAAGGTGAAATTGAAGAGATGAATCACTAGAAAGGACAATAATGCTAGGAAAGGTAGAAGGTAGTAGAAAGAGAGGAATACTGCACGCCAGACGGCTGTACTCAAGTGGGGAGGTCACAGGCCTGAATTTACAGAGCAGTGGAGAACATGGGGTCTTGGAGATGTCTCAGCCACAGTTGCCATGAGTCAGAGTTGACTCAAGGGCAGTTAACAACAAGCAAAAAACCCTGGTCAGAAAATGCAATTTTCTATGCAAATACAGTGCGCCCGCACCATACGCAGGCGCACTATATGCGATTTCCAGCTTACATGGAAGCCCCATGCCAATTAAAACAATGGTGCATGCACTGCCCTCGAGCCACAAGCACACACCCCATTGTTTTTAATGGGGTGCGAGCATACGAGGCTTTCCCCTTACCCGGGGGGATCCAGAATGGATCCCCTTATAAGGGAAGGGCCTGCTGTGTGTGTGTGTGTATAATGAGCATTTCTGGTGCAGAATCCTTCCCAAAACTGGACTAGTTTTTTTAAAAAAAAAGCCTGCCTATTTGGCAACTTACTGATATAAGGCAAAAAATGGTAAAATCATTTGTTCTTCCCCATGAGAACAAAACTGATGAAGATTTACATTGCAAGGCAAGCTCAGTTCAGTTTTCCACTGATCTCATTCATTTTTATACCACTGTGATTTAGGATATGGTTACCTCCAGTTTCTGCCAAGCTCAAAATGACCACGCCATGTTGTTTTGCTTACCCAATGCTTAAGGCAGGACATATGCCTAACCAGAGCTTAATTAGCCATCCTGGGGAGTGTCATCTGCTCCTAGTAAGCACTTGTGAGTGATTTAAGGAAGAGAGTTTTTGCTTAGTGTTTTTGTCCTCTTTCAATGACCATCTGCCTCATGTTGGAAGTTGTACATGCAGCAATTAGAAATCAGAGGCTCTCATTTATTACAGCCTGTCGCTCTCTTTCTGTACACACAAACACATATGTATGGGCTGAGCAGTCACTTTTAAATTCAGACTCACTGCTGACTCAAGACAGAAGTGCTGCAACAAAAGAATTCCACAGCACAAGACTTAGCAGCCAAAGATGTTTTGTTTAACAGACGGCAACGAAGAAAGCGTTTGTTCATTCTTTGCCAGCTTTAAATTGCCCTTTTCTGTGCATCATTATCAGATCAGTCTAGTCAAAATGTTGGGTAATTATATTATCAAGCCATAATACATTGGAGTTTATTTCAGCATAGGGATAAAAGTGGAGTTCTTTTCTCTGTCTGGAACACTTCTCTTTTAAACAACTCTTATGTCGACTCTAAATGACAACATGCCCATTTTGAGGTTTCTCATCCCACTCAGTTAAATGAGAGATCAGCAACTATAGGTTAGAGGGCTAAGTTCAGTCACATGAGAACTTAAGATCACTTTCACCCCCAACTACCAAACTAAATTAAAAGAAATGCAGATGGAGGGGAGAAGCCAGTGTGACAAGGAAGACTGCTGAAAGAGGAAATGTGTCATAAAATTAGAAGACAGAAATGAGGGTGATAGATCTGCCCCCAAGTTGCATATGCTAATTCATGGAGCTAGATTTACATTTAGAAAATATTACAGGAATTTAAAAAAAACATCTCACCATAGTGGTGTGGGTGTGTATTGGGCTGAATCCATGCTGCCCAGTTTGATAGCACTTTAATTACATCCTACGGAAATCATGGAATTTTTAATTTGATGGGATACTGAAAATAATCTAGGACAGAAAGGTCTAGTGCTGAACTATAGCATTAGAACTCTCTAGCAGAGATGTCTAAGGCTGGAATCATGTAAGTTAGTCCCAACTAGAGTAGACTCATTGAAACAATTGTTAAATGATGACTCAACACATGAGCAAATTTCAATGACTTTATTCCAGTGTGGAATAGGCTTTAGCCCAAAGTCTCTTATTTGTTGTTGTTAATTACCATCAAGTCAACTTCAGTTTATGACAACCATATGAAACGGAGACTTCCATATCATCCTGTCATCAAATGCTCAAATCTTGCAAACTTGGGGCTGTGGCTTCTTTGATTAAGTTTATCCACTTGCAATCTTCTTTTCTTACAACAGTACCTTCTATCTTGTGTGTGTATGAGCCTTCAAATCGCCTGTTGACTTATTGCTTACCCCATTAATTTAAAAGGGTTTTCTTAAGGAATACTCTGAGGTGGCTTTGCCAGTTCCTTCCTCTGAAATATCGTCTACAGAACCTGGTATACATTGGCAGTCTCCCATCCAAGTACTAACCAGGGCCGATCTTGCTTGCTTAGATTCCAAGATCAGATGGGATCTCCTGCCTTTGGGATACTTAGGCCATCTTACCAGGCTTGTCTTATCTAATAAATCATATCTTTTCATGATTTTGTCAAAAGTATGACAGTCTCAGTTTAATCATCTTGGCTTCTAGGGACAGTTCCAGCTTGATTTGCTCTTGAACCAATTAATCTGTCTTTTTGGCAACTCATGGTATTTACAGAACTCTCCTCCAGCACCACTTCTCAAATGAGTTGATTCTCCTCCTATCCACTTTCTTCACTGTCCCACTTCAACAACCATGAAATGGGAAGTACGATGACGTGAACAATCCTGATGTTAGGATTCCTTAGGATAGAACTATGGCAGTTAAAGTGCTATCAAACTAAACTCATTCCTCCATATTTGCAGCTTTGATTATTCATGGATATGATTAATATGTTCTCTCTAGGAATATCTAAGTCCTCCAGTGCAACTCTATGGTCAACTTTAACTAAAAGTTGCACTGAAAGACCTAGAGATTCCTAGAAAGAATACTCTCCTAGGCATTTGTAGCTCTTTCAGTGCAGTTCTAGGGTCAGTGTTTGTTGGACATTGACCACAGAGTTGCACTGGAGGACCTAGAGAATCCTAGATTGGTGTCCTCTCAGGTCAAAACATAGTGTTTTTGTTATTTGCGTTTTTTCCATATTCACAGGGGTCTTGTGCCCCTAACCCTAACGAATATTGAGGAACAAGTGTACTATTATTGTGTAGTATGGACACACCCAGGTTGATCCATGTAATTGTTGACCAGTCTGCCATCCAGACAGTAATTGCTGATGGACAGTCTAATGGCTCATGTCCTCCCTTCTTATAGTTCTTGCTTTTTCAACCAGTTGTAGGGAGGATTGGAGGCTGCTTACTTTGTTATCCTGGTGTTAGCAGTTGGTGAATAACCTCAAGATCCCTATTCTTCCTTTCTTTGTTTTAAAATTGGACTTAAACTGCACAGTCCCTCAAGTATTTTGCAATAAACCTGCACAGCTACCCTACTGCTCTTGGTTAGCTTTAGGAGATGGCACATTTAATTTTGGGGCCACTACTGTTCACAAGATACAGTACATCTCCAGCAGATGCTTAGGATGCAGTGTCAGTAGGATGATGAATCTAGTCTGAATTTGAGTCTAACATGTATAAGAAGTCTCCAAAACAGTGAACTTATAGAGTTCATCACCTTGCATAGATGCTTTAATGTTGCCCTGCTGACATCAAAGCCCCCATGCACCAGTACATGGCTGGGAAAGAGCCTGATGTATAAGCTGGCGGAAATTCTGCAAGCCAACACATCCTAAAAGACAGATATTTCACGTTGAGCTACTTATGGAGAGCTTAGCCCCAAAGCCCCCGTGAGCTCATTAATCCGACTTCACTGGTGTTAATGTGAGCTGCATACATCTTTGAGGATTCCCTCCCCTTGTACAGAGAGAGTCCTTAAACGATTACGTTTGTCACAAATGCTTCTAAAAACATGGCTTTATACAAAACATTGCATGTCTGTGCAATGAAAAGCCCAATTTTGGACTAGCCTAAGAAATGAGCATTTTACCAGCCATATCACAGAGGCAGAATGTACTTACAGATGGAAGTCTTGAATTCCACCCAGGGATTGATATCCCTACAACGTCTCCATGCATCTGAGTGAGGAGCAGAAGTGTTCTTCATAGCCTTTTATGTTCATGGCACCCATGTGATGTAGGGCCCCACAGCTGCATGTATGGCATAAAGATCTATAGAAAGGTGGCATACATCCATAAGCTGAAACTCTGATAGAGGAGGTTTCCAGCTCTTCTACACACCAACATGTATGCTTTTGATGCACATGTGCCTCCTTTCTATAGACCTTTGCACCATGCACAGGAAAACCTATATTAGAGATGCACTATTCAGGAATGGTGTGACATTTTAGGAATGGGGCAACTTCAGCATGTCTGGGGGGTAATTCTTCATCTTCCTGGCTAAGATTTCAAGGCCTGGACTATCTCAGCCCCTGAAATTTCAGTGCCAAAACTTAAGACCTAGGGATGACTCTTTATGATATCTTAGCAGATTGGCCCCGGTTATGATACAAGGGTGATATTGCAAAGGGTAGCTTCTGATTATATTAAACATGATACATGAGGCATCAACTTCAGTTGTACAGTGTACATCACTCAAAAGAATCAGTTCTAACAAATGGTCAAAACACATGCACACGCACACACTTTTCAATGTAGTGTTCTCATCCTGAAACTCCTTCCTCTCATATTGAGGACAGGAGAAGATGATCCAGAGCTTCTGATGGGGGAGTCCTATCCCTGTACCTACAGTGAGATATGTCTCCATCCCATCACAAAAATTGCTTTTATGTTTGTTTGTTGTCAAAACTGGAAGTGACCAAAAGTTTACCTCCAGTTTTGAGGAAAGAGCTTAAAAGTTCCTTACCAACCCTCTATATAAACATATTAAAGCAAAATTCAACACCTGCCTTTAGAGGACAATCACCACTTCTCTAGATTTCCAGGATTGAAGGAGGACACACCAAACCTGGTTTCAAGCAACATATTTCCTCCTGCCTTTGTCTCTCAAAGATCATAGCTAAAGTTAAGCTTGTCACCTCATTACCATACTCACATGTTTTGCATTTTTATGGCTGTTCATACAGTCTGATTATAAAGGTCGTGCATGGCATGGGTTGGACTGGATGGCCCTTGTGGTCTCTTCCAGCTCTATGATTCTATGAGGTCCTTCCTGGGCACTAGTTCACTCAATGCATCTGAGGAAGCAGACCAGGTCTGCAAAAGCTTATGCTAAACATATATAGACCAAGTCTACGAAAGCTTATGCTACAAATATATATACACATAAATTTGTATACAGCATAAGCTTTTGTAGACTCGGTCTACTTCCTCAGATGCACAGAGTGAACTAGTGCCCAGGAAGAACCCTGTATATATACATATACACTTTATTTATATCCTGGTGTACAGAATTTTAAAACAAACTACATTTTTCTTTTTAAAAATCTTAATACAAAAAGATGAAACACAATTAAATTAACTCTGATTCTTTTAAAAAAACAAGTTTGAAACACAAGTTAAAAACAGCATTAAACAAACTCTTAAAACATATTAGAATGCTAACACTATACCACCATACTGCATCTCCTGCTATTCATCTTCATTGAATGACTTGTAGGAGGGTATATAAAGGTATCTAACAACATAGCTGTGTGTGTGTGTGTGTGTGTGTGTGTGTGTGTTGCTATTAGTCTTCGATAAGAACGTTGTTCCAGATATTTAAATGTTGGTCTAGCAGTTTTGAATGAGAGGAATGATTGTTAATGTCCTGTAGAAATTGATGCCATTTCTCTTTAAAAGGGATATGATGGAGGTTATTTATCCAGTCCAAAAAAAAAAAAAATCTATTAGTAAACTGTCCCATAACCTGTGCCATCAATTATCCTCTCTCAAGTTGCCTGTCTTTGCAGTTCTTGGCTATTTCAATTGTAGTGATGGCCAAGAGAAAACAAATCAATGATTTATGCTTCAAGTCTTCGTTTTCTCCCAGAAACATTGAAAGTAATGAAAGACCAGGACAGGGAGCTATTTCTTGAAGGGTGATCTCAGAAATAACAAATACTACATTTAACCAAAATTTGCTACATTTATCACAATGCAACCACATATGGATATATGTTTCCTTACAATTACAACCTCTCCAACATTTTGCAGTTAATGGCTTAGAAAATCTAGTCAATTGTACAGGGGTAAGGTACCATTGATAGAGTAGTTTTAAGGAACACTCTCTACAAAGGCTAGATCTAGATCTGAATGTGGGAAGAGACTCCAAACATCTTTTATTATGGGGTTATTTCTAATACAGCAGGCTAATGGCTCAATTGCAATAGCGAACTAAAGTGAGGAGAGAGGAAAACCCTGTTTTGTGCCTCTCTGTAACTTAATCAATAAAGAGTCTCTCATATTGATGTGTATCATTGCTTGAGATTTTGTGTAAAGATTCCTAAACAGGAAAATAAATTTGTCTCCAATGTTCATGACATCAGGAAAGGATAGTCCGACTCCAACCAGATAGCCCCACTCCAACCAGTCAAAAGCCTTCAATTTTGCTATAACTTTGTTCACACAGTTAGGAGTTTATTGCACTGCCCTTTTTCCCAAGCCAGGAACAGTCTGAAACCTTCTAAAAATGGATTTTATTGCATGCCACCATGCCCAGGCAGGAGGCATCCCATACCTGATCCAGACTTCTCCTGTACTTTGCAAAGAACAGGAAAATCCTGTTTTTTGCAAACCACAGAAGTCCAGGTCAGGTATGGGATGTGAAGTCGCAGGCTTTCATGGCCAGCATCCATAGTTTTTTGTGAGTTTTTCGGGCTATGTGGCCAAGTTCTAGAAGATTTTCTTCCTGACATTTCGCCAGCATCTGTGGCTGGCATCTTCAGAGAATGCTTGCCTGACAAAAGTGGGTATATATATACTATGTGAGCCTGGGAATGCAGGAGTGATTTGCATGAGTATTGTTCTGTGCTGATGGCAGCCTGCAGGCACTCAGACACTAATCCTCTTTTGCATTAGCCTCCCAGCCTGAGGCCTGCCATCAGCACAGAACAACACACCTGCAAATCACTCCTGCATTCCCAGGCTCACACAGTATACACACACACACACAGTATACACACACACACACACACCCCACACACCTTTTCCCAGGCAAGCATTCTCTGAAGATGCCAGCCACAGATGCTGGTGAAACGTCAGGAAGAAAATCTTCTAAAACCTGGCCACATAGCCCAAAAAACCCACAACAAACTATGGGTATGGGATGCCTTTCAGGGATGATGGGAGTTGTAGCTCTTCACCTCTGGCTTGAACTCACCACCTGGTTGTGCACCGCGCTGACCAGTTTTGGCCAGTGGTTATAGCTTAGCAAGAGTTACAGAGAATAGGCTGAAGACCCCGACAAACTCTCCAAGCCTTCTCACTCTTGCTTCCACAGAAGTCTTCACCCTTCTTCAGGATCCAGCTGGCTCTTGTAGCTTCACCCAAGACACCAGACAACTCAGTAGTCTTAAATAAAAGATCTACTTTATTCTACTATACAGTGGTGCCTCGGGTTACGAAATTAATTCGTTCCGCCGCCGCTTTCGTAACCCGAAAAGCATTCACAAGCCGAAATGCCATAGGCGCTAATGGGGAAAAGCCGCGATTTCGTGCGAAAAAGCGCCGAAAAGCACCAAAAAATTTTTCGTAACCCGAAATAACCTTCGTAACCCGGAACAATTATTTTCAATGGATTTTTTTCGTAACCCGGAAATTTCGTAACGTGGGTATTTCGTATCCCGGGGTACCACTGTATACAGCTCCAAAACTATCCAACACAACAATACTATACTCCTCACTATCCACTACTACTACCCACTCTACAACCCACAAAATACATTGGGATGCATAGTCATTATTATAGTCAATGCATGGTACCACCCACTGTTGTCTGTTTCCACCCAGTAGGCGTGTACATCATTCTCATTGGTTCTCTTGGTTCATCCTACAATTAATGATTTCATCATCTCAGCCTTGACCACTTAACAATTGTCAGGTGTGTCCAATCATCCACTTTTCATTTCTTGTCCTTGGCAGTTAGGACTTGTTAATTCCATTATCATTTACACTTGTGTGGTTCTCAATTGGCTTCTGCTGAGTCATCCTGACTCTCACATACATGTTTTATTTCATTTACTGTATATCCCATGTTGCTTTTTCCTTAACAATGCCTCCTGCCTAGGCATCAAGGCATGCAATAAAATCCATTTTTAAAAGGTTTCAGCCCATGCCTGGCTCAAAATAAAAGGGCAGTGCAATAAACTCCTTAGTCTCGAAGGTACAGTGCTCCCTCGGGTTACGAAATTAATTCGTTCCGCGGCTAATTTCGTAACCCGAAAACCTTCGTAACCCGAATTGCCATAGGCGCTAATGGGAAAAAAAGCCGCGGCTCTGCCGCGGCTCCATTTAAAACAGCGCCGGCGTTTTTTCGTAACCCGAAAAAACGTTCGTAACCCGAAACAATAAATCCCTATGGGATTTATTCGTATCCCGAAAAATTCGTAAGCTGGGTAATTCGTATCCCGAGGTACCACTGTACTACAAGATCCCTTTGCACACACACACACACACACTCTCTCCCACTTAACATGAATCCTATTGGTTAGTCTTAGCTAAACAGACTAAATCCATTGTTGAATGGTGAATGAGCACATAGGTAAATTTCATAAATTAAATGAGTCTACGTTTGTTGGAGCATCAACAGAATACAACCACAAATATAGAGTATAACTCTGAGGGGAAAATTGTTAAGAAGGTTAGTGGAGATGAATATCTCTTTAATTGGGTTAACAGTGGAATTTCTATTAGAAGATCGAAACCCATATATAACCAGGCTAATGGCTAATTTTCTAGTGGAGGCAACAAAACTATGGCTCAAATTCGAACAATGACCCTGAAGTTTCTGTAAATTTTATTGCAAATTTTATTGTAAATTTTATTGTAATTTATTGTAACGCATGTTGTTTTTTATGCCTAATAAAGGTTGACTGACTGACTGACTAGACGTTTTTCTAGGCAAGGGTCTTGCTGGGAGATGCCTCCCATTTGCTCTGAGCACTGGAGAAAATATCCCAGGCTCAAAGGTTCAAGTCCAGGCCCTGTGGTTCAGTGCTAGGGCCTGAGACCTGAGGACCCTAAAAATCCCAGCAAAGTTTATTTCTACAAATGGTTACTCTACTTCTGCAGCACCTTTTCAGCCTGTTCTTCAGATCTTCCTTTTACTATGTATAGAGCCATCCTTCTGTCCACTTCCTCTGACTGTCACCCCGTTTCCTATTCAATCCGGTCTTTTTTTAAAAAAAAACAACAACTGGATTTCCAAGCCTCCTGCTTTGTAAGGCCTTACTTGGCCTACTCCTTTGACTTTTTAAACCAAAACTTTTGTAGAGCCTTCTGTCTGCCCTATCATATTTTTAAGTTCTGAACTGCCTAACCCATGGCAGCTATAGGACAGCAGAGTCGCACATTCAGTGACAGGAATGCATCTTCCAATAGAAAACCAAGGAGCCACACTGTGAGAACGCATGCTTCCTTAAACCAAACCTGGATGAGCCCCTAAATCAGGGTTGGGCAATGGCGGATGGAGCAGGGAGCATTTTTTGCCCCCACATACACATCCCAGTGGTCCACACAACCATACCCAACACAACAAGCAGTGTTATCACATCACTTCCAATGTAATTGTTTAGCCAATGGGGGGCAAAATCACTACATTTTGCTACAGTTTTCACTCTCTTGGATCAGGTTCTCCTGAGATAAAAAATGAGAGGTGGGGCTTGGAGGACTTAATGCCTCCAAATTGCAGTCCAGCAGGCCATAGGCAGCCCAGGGGCCACACTTTATCTATTTCTGTCCTCATAGTCCTTGCCTTGCTGTTCAGTTTCAGGACTTTTTTTTCCATTTCTTTCTGGGGATGCTCCAAGTATTATTCAATTCCTCCCTTCCCATTCCCTCTTGAATGCAGCAACAAGCAGCAATCCTCTGCACCGCTCTAATCAGCATTCTTCGGAGTCTGCATCCAAAAAGATTGCTTCATTGGTCTTGTTTCTCCAGCAAAACCTCTTTCCTCTCCTCTCCCCCTTTCACTGTACCAATGAGCTATGAGACAGCAGATCTCAAGGCTCTCCTGGAAAACCTCAGAGACAAAAATGAGTCCTCAGTGAGACCCAGCATTTGTTAGGATGTCTCCCATCAAGAGTTTCACTGTAAATAACTTGCACCCAACATCTGCTTTTCCATTAAGATACACAATTCATTTGAGGAATGGAAATGTCTGAGGGGGTAATTAAAATTCTGCCTCCTATACCCTAAATGACTGGTTATAAATTTGCATAAACTAAGACACAGTAAACAAATACTCCAGGCCTTTTTATTATTTTATTTTATTTTGTCCTCAGGCTACTGCTGCTAAGTTTTCCTGGGCTCTCTCTGGGGATTACCTAAAAGCAACTTGTACAAACTAAATTTTCCTTCACCCCCAGCATGCCATAGAATATTCATAAATTCACATCTTCAAAATACACACACACACACACACACACACACACACACACACACACGTAATCCCAATGCTCAGCAAAGTACAAATAGAGGACGGTTTATACAGAATGATATAAAAGCTGCATAAATATTGTAGACACACATTGGCTAGCATCCTGTTGATGACTTGATGACTTATGTGTTTATACATGCAAGTTACATATGCATACATCCCTTTTTGTATGGGCTATTCTCTTGCCATTACATGCACTGCATTCAAAAAACCTTCCATTCCACGGCAGCATTTCCTCATCCTCCCACAACTTTCAAGGTTTTTCTGAGAGAGAAGGAAGGTGTTTTGAGATCATGAAACTTCAGCTGCTCTGGGCTCTTGGGGAAGGAAAATGTGGGTGCATTTCTTCTGCGACCAAGCTGAGACCAGGTGCTTCTCCATGGTCCAAATCAACTCCCCCTCCCTCCCTTCTCCATCAGTAAATGACAACAGCTTAACAGCTGCCAGATGGAAATAGAAATACATGTGTAAAGCTCCATACAGATGTAGGATTTCAGCTAAAGAGCATAGAAAAGAAATCTTTTTTTGGACAACAGCTCCGACAATTGGCCAACCAGACCCTGGAGTCTCACTACTGAGACTTGTGCCTCTGCCTTTGCATTACTAGATGTTTCTACTCCATTCAATGATACATTTTTAAAGGACTCAGTGCACAGGATAGTAGGATGGTATGAAGAAGGGGGGGTTCCATATCTATGGAGAGATCTAGCCACAGAAAAGTGCTTCTGCTGAAGTTAAGGAAGAGACAACTATAAATGGCTCTACACTACACAGTTATACCCCATTATAGGTTCAACTGGAAACAACATGAAGGCACACAACAACAACCATTTTTGTCCCATTTTAACTGCCGAGGCTCCAGGCAGTTTTGGCGAGGGACTTCTTTATTAGACAAGCAATAGACTCCTCTAGCATAGAATTCAGCAAACTACGGCTTGCCATGAGAGTAAAAGGAAAGCGATACTGTTATAATTGCAATAGCGTAGGTACATCTTGCAACTAATTGGTAGAGCAAAAATATAATTAATTAATTAACATTTGCATTTCCATATCTTATGCAGATCTGAGACCTTCTTTTCCAGTCTGTCTACTGTCTCTGCCTGTCTGTCTGTCTGTCTGTCCGTCCTCCCTTTTTTGCAGCCACAGTCCCTCTATTTGGCTGTGCACAAAATGACTACCAGACGCAGGTGAGAGGCAAGTTGCAAGCCCCAGTTTAGATAAGGGAAATTAATTTTCATTTAATCTGATTTCTCTCACTGGTGTGATGGATTTGGGTGTCGCATACTCCATTTGCTCAGTAGCGGCTTGGGAAAAAGACCTCAGTGTATTAAAACCTTCACTGTGGGTGCCACAGCAAGACTTATAAATGGAAAGCTAACACAATTAGTCGGCAAGTACTACTGTTTACTATAATTTACTGAAGAGTATTATTCTGAAATCATTGACTAGGAGGTTTACGTGCACAGACTACAGCAGGTTGCACAAGAAGGAGATGAGGGGATGGATGAAATAAGCATACAACTAAGGTGCTGTCTAGTAAAATTGAATTTTGTCTCCTTGCAGCTGGAAACAACCTGTCAGAAGTATATAAAATGCTGACCCCTCTCTCCAAAATATCTGAGAACCCTGAATGGGTCCCTTATAGTTCAGGCTAAACCCAGGGATGGATTGAGAGAAGAAACCACCATGCAACACAGACATTTTTATGCACATGGAGATCCCTTTCGTGGAGCCAAATGTGTCACCCAAAAAATGGGAGGTGAACAAAAAAATCCAAAATCCTAATGGTCTGCTAATTGATTCTTTGTTGTCTTGTTTAATTTTCTATTCTCTAATACAGTCACCCATATATGCAACTTGCCATATCCTATCTGGGCAGTTCCAGAAGAAAGCCTTTCAGTATGCTTGGAAAGATCTCTAGTGAAATACTGTACTTGTCTATTTATTTGTTACAAATACATACATTGACAACAAAGAAACAGAATAGCATCCACAGGGCTAATATTTAAAGCACAAAGCTTAGGGAAAGTATTTCAAACTACAGTTCCCGGAATCCCTCCTCTTGCCAGATGGATTCCTGGAGCTCTGGTCCAATTAATTTTTCCAAACATCCATTCTGCTAGGTACAACAACATGAGTCTGGAGAATTTCCCTCTAAGATTGCATCTATACTACAGTTATAGCAATTTGATATCACTTTAATTGCCAAAGAATAATGGAATTTGTAGTTTGGTAAGGAGGTACATTCATTCTCTGTTGACACTGGGGCTGTAGTTCAGGGCAATGTACTATAACTCTGTAGCATAGGATTCTAAGTATCACATTAAACTACAAATCCCAATATTCCACCGTATAGAGACATTGCTGGTAAACTGGCACCAAACTACTCTAGTTCTGTAGTGCATATATGCTCTAAGTCTTGTTACACTGTTGGCCCTTGATATCCACTGAGATTTGGTTCCAGGACCTCCTGTGGATACCAAAATCCATGGATGCTGAAGTCCCACTATATACAATTTAAAATGTCAAAATCAAAGTTTGCTTTTGGGTTTTTTTTTTAAATTAAAGACATGGATGGTTGAATCTATGTGTGCAGAATCCATGGATACTGAGGACCAACTATACTAGTAGTCTGCAAAACCAAGCTTCTATCCCCCCCCCCCCCCCCCGCAGTATTCCAAAACTCAACTTTTTCTCTGCCCATGTACCCTTGAGCACATGATGGCAAGTTACAGCTAATAACCACCATCTGCTCCATAAAGCAAAAGCAAAATCCGAGTATAAGACTTCCTCTATACATTTATACATTTTGCTCCTTCCAAGCAGAGTTTAAATGGTTATCTTCTCTGATACCACACAACAAGTGCTCAAAAATTCTTATATGTTACCATTCTTGCATAAATTCCTCTTTCTTTTCAATCCATCCTTAAATCTTTGCACCTGAAACAGCTTGCTTCCACGTGTTGCATGTAATGTGTTCCTTCCTCAGATATTACTGCACATTAGCAATTAATGAAATATGACCATCTCTCATACACAAGGCTAATTAAATTGCTATAAAATTGCTTTCCAGAAGTTCTGCAATCCCATAAAACTTCTTATTTTCCCAAACTATCTCCCATTTATCATCCAGTATAGCTCCATACCTTATTAGCATGCTATTATATACATGCTTTGACATTTGTGTAGTAAGGTCAACTAAATCCCCACTCGGTCATCCAAAATCATATTAACAGCATCCTTGTAATTATAAGTACCAAATCCCATTTGAAAACCATCTCAATCTGATCTTCAGCGGAATGTTGACCTAAATAGTTTCCAAAGAAGGAAAAGTTTAAATTTATGCACTTAGCCCAACATTTGCTGGTTTGGACAAAATGTTTGCCATTTTTTCATATTCTATCTACTGAAATATTCTGATTTCAGGAAAAGGATTGGCAGATGTGGAGCCAGCATCATCTGGCAGATTAGATGGATGACAATAGGGCATACTTATCAATTTGCAGATGACACCAAATTAAAAAGAGTAGCTAACACCCGATGGACAGAATCAGATTCAAAAATGCCCAGAATAAGCTGAAAAGTTTTGGTTGCAAAGCAACAATGATGATTTTCAACACATAAAAAAGTAAGGTACTGCACTTAGGGCAAAAATGAAATTCAATATATAGTAATGGAGACATCGCTTAAGAACATAACATGTGAAAGGTAGTATGAGTCCAAGTAACCACAAGTTAACATGAGTCAACAAGCATATAAACAAAGGCAATGCAATTTTAGCCTGCTCATAAAAGTATATTGTCTAGATCAAGGGAAGTAATAATGCCTCCACAATTCTGTTTGGTCAGCCCTACTGGAAGACTGTGTCCAATTCTGGCCACAAGTTCAAAAAGAACATTTGAGTACTGGGTGTGTCCAAAGAAGGGCGAACTAAATGGTTAAGGGTTTGGAACCATGGCCTATGAGAACGACTCAGGGAGCGGGATGTTGTAGCCTGAAAAAGAAGGTTAGAGGTGATATGAGACCCTTTTTAAATATTGAGGGATCTTGTTTGGAGGTTCTAGCAGGAGCGCAGCTACGTATACCGTACTGTAAGAACGGTACCGGTCGTCCTCTATCCACCGAGCACGCATCTTCGGGAGGGACGCACATGGATCGGTGAGGGAGAGGGACACCCGCCTAGCCATCAATCACCGAAATCACCTGGCGTCAATGGGGTGAACAGATTCTCAGTCAGATCTCCCCTTGATAAAAAAAATTCTGTGAGAGAATATACAAGAAAATGAAATAATTTACATTGGGAATTCCCTCTGTTCGGAGCTCTGTCTTTTAACATAGTAGAAAACAAGGATTAAGACCAAAAGGAAACCCTATTATATTTAATAGCCCTCGGCAGAATAACAATTGCCAAAGTCTGGAGAAATAAGGAAGTGCCGAAAGTGGAGGATGGTTTTAAAGTTTGGTTTTTTTTTTTTAGAAATATAGAAATGGATACATAACTTTGAAATTAAAAGATGAAATGCGAGAAAAATAATTAACTTGGTCGAGAATAAAGAGAATTGTTTCAAAAGGGAATGTTTAAAAAGGTAATAAGGAGTAAACCGTGCTTGTGTATTATAGATAAGATTAATTATTGTATAAACTTACGATTTAAGCAAAATAGACTGAAAGACGATGAGATACAAGGAGTAAGGATGATAGATCTTTTGAGAAATAGAGATGTTATAGCTAATAATGAAGCAGTAAGTGAAAAGAAAGTGAGGGGTGGGATGGGGGAGGGGAGGGTAAAAAATATTGGGGTAAGACTTTGGAAATGTTTTTGGTCTTGCCCTTTTTCTGGTTGTAACTAAATTCCATACCGAGTACTCTCCAAAAAATAACTCTTTGCAGGGAAGCCGATTGCGGCGGGCGCCAGCTTGTTTTCTGCTGCTCCAGCTACCAGGATCAGTCACCCATGATGCAAGCTGCAGGAAATAAGATCCATCTCAACCGTAGGAGGAACTTCCATATTAAGGACAGTGGAACACACCCCTCAGATGGTATGGGATCTCTTCCTTGGGAAGTCTCAAGCAAGCTGGATGGCCATCTTTCCAGGGATGCTTTGATTGTGATTTCCCAGGGCAGGGGTTGGACTGGAATGGCCATTGTGGTGTGTTCCAACTCTATGATTCTAAGGAGTCTCTTGAGTGGCCATACAGGCATGGTGAAGCAACTGGGATCATATGCTAAGGTACATAGGAGAAAAAGTCTCATGGAAGCATAGATTTGGACAATTGCGACAAAGGCGCATCCCGGTTTTCAAACCACTTCCATGCAGGAAAACACTCAAAGCACTCCCAACAAAATGGCCACTCACCTGTGAAACCCGCCAAAAAAAAGATTACACTACACTCTGAGGCAGCAGATTGCACTGTTGAATAGTTCTACTGGCAAGAGGTTCTTTGTATAGTGAGGTAGAATTTCTTTTCCTGGAGTTGATCCATGCTCGGGTCCATTCTCAGGAGCAACAGGAAAACGATTTTGCTCCATCCTCTTATGACATCCCTGTAAATATTTTTATGTCAGACCTTCAATCATTTTAAATTGTGCTCCAGCTCATCAATATCCTTCTTGAATTGTGGGTTCGCAGAACTGGACACAGTATTCCAGATTTGGCCTGACCAAAATAAAATGAGTGCAATGTTATTCCCTAATCTAAACAGTATTTGTCACTGATTTTAAAATAATCAGCTGGTTAATATATATGGGACTTGACACTACTATTCATTTTATGGACAGCGCTTCTGCACTGGTCACATTACATAAATAAATAATAATAAATAAAAAATGTTATTATACCGCCCTTCCATCGATCAGGGCGTACTAAAATTTAAAATTCAAACACAATACAATAATATACACCTATTAAAAAAGTCAAAACCCCATCAGCAGCCATCTTGCCGACCAAAAGGAGAGGCATCAGAACTCTTCGGGAAGGCAGCTCGAAATAGGAAGGTTTCAAGCCCTTCTACTGAGCTAGGGAGTTGGCGAGCGGAGCTCGTGGGCACATATTCCAAAAGGCAAGGGGGACGCTGAATATGTCCTCCTTTTTGGAGGGAGTCTGGTTCCCTTGGAACCTGAGTATTTGCTCCCAGACGTTCTGAGGAGTGCTGGGTGGAAGTATGGGGAGGGTCGGTCCTTCAGGTATTCTGGCCCAGCCATGTAGGGCTTTATAGGTTAACTAACACCTCTGTTACTGAGCCGAAGCAATAGCAAGACAATGCGATTTTAAGCACGGATGTAATATGGCTGGCCCTGAGTACCATTGACCAGCTGGCTGCCATATTTTACCAAACTGTAGCTTCGGGTTGGTATAGGTTTGCCCATGTAGAGCGCATTGCAGAAATCCAATCAGAGGTTCCAGAGCGTGTACCACCGTTTTCAAGGTCCCTCTGGGCAGGTATGGCGCAGCTGTCGGATAGCCGAATCTTGTATAAAGTGTTCTTGAAAGTCGCATTCACTGAGATGTAAGGTGTAGCGACGAGTCAAGAAGAACTACACATGCGCACTGAGTCCTTCACAGAACTGTATCCCGTTCAGGACAGGTGGAACACTGCCATTCCTGGACCAGGGAATCTATCAAAGTCCCTCCGTTTTTCTGGATTCAGACTGAGTCGGTTTTCCCTCATCAGCCATCTGACTCCGCATGCCACGAGAGGATAGAGACGCCATCCTCAGTTCACTGCGTCAGTCGGAGACATAGAGAAAATTATTTGGTGTCTCAGCGTACTGATAAATCCCCGCGCCCCATGTCTCCGGTGTCTTCATCGGTTTCATGTAAGTTAAATAGCATGGGACAGAATGCTCCTTGAGGGACCCAGTTTAAGGGCCTTCTTATCGGAGCACACGCTCCACTTGTCACCTCTGGAACCTCCCAGAGAGGTGGACCTGAATCATGACGCTAGTGCCCCGATCCCACTTACCAGGCGCTCCAGAAGATACCATGGTTATGGTATCGAAGTGCTGAATGTCCAGAGCACCAAGAGTACACGCTTCCCTGTCGATTGACGACGAGACATCGACCAATGGCAACCATGGCCGTCTTCAACCCCGTACCCCCGGAAACAGTTTGATATGGTCAATAATCTGTTTCATCCAAGACCGTTGAAGCTGGATGCAAACACCCTCCGTTCCCTTCCCCAGAAATGAGCAGACAGCAGACTGGCGATATTACTATGTATCAGGGGGTCGAGGGAGGGCTTTTTTAATGAGTTTTGGGCCAATTTAAAATCGTTGGAAATGCCCATCCCTCAGATGTATTTAATAATCATTGGCGTAAACTGTCTTACGCGGTCCCCCCTGAGCGCTAACCATGAGGACGGATCGAGGAGCAGGTTGTCTTCCGAACACTTCCAAGGATTTTTGTCACATCATCGGTACTTACCAACTCAAGCTGATCCAGTTTAATAGAGTCCATGGAAGCTCTGGATGCCTCTAACCTAGGTTCTGCTCTAATGCCGGCATTAAGACCTTCGCTTATCCAAGAGGTTTTATCCGCGAAGAAGTTGTTAAATTGGTCACAGCAGGCCTTTGAAGGTTCAAGGATCTGGTTCGGGGCAGGAGGGAGCTGAGTTAGCTCCCTGACTACCCTGAACAACTCTGCTGGACGCGACTCCGCGGACGCGACACGAGCACCATAGAACGCATTCTTAGCTGCTCGTATCGCCTCTCCGTAGTCCTCCAAAAGGCGGTCTAGGAGAGCCTTGTTGGGTAAGCGTAGGTGTTTCCGCCAGCGGTGCTCTAGCCGTTGCAGAACCCGATTCCTTGCCCGGAGGTCTTCCGTGTACCAGGGCTTACGTTTGGAAGCAGGCCTGAGAGGGTGCTTGGGAGCGATCCTGTGTATAGCCCTAGATAGACTGGTATTCCAGATACCAGTCAGGGCATCAACAGAGTCGCCGTCGCTTCCAACCATGTGTCCCTCTAGGGCTTCCTGGAACCTTTTGGGTTCCATCAGCCTTCGAGGGTGGACCATCCTAATAGGTCCACCACCCCCGGGGGGGGATCTGGGTAGAGACCTTGATTTTTGCCTCCACCAGGACGTGATCCGTCCATGACAGGGGGGAAATATTAGTTATTTCCACCCACGGATTTTCCGCATCCGAACAGAAGACCAAATCAAGTGTATTACCCGCAAAATGCATTGGACCCGAAATCAGCTGGGACAGGCCCATGGCCGCCATGGTAGCCATGAATTCCCGAGCCGCACCGGATGGAACATAGCTGGCCGTAAGGGAGATGTTGAAGTCGCCCAGGACAAGTAGCCTGGGCGTCTCCAGCATCAGCTCCACGACCAGCTGTGTCAGCTCGTTAAGAGAGTCCTTAACGGAGTGGCCGATACACCAACAGAATCCCTAGACTGTCCCTAGCCTTTAGGGTCAGGTAAATACACTCGATAAAGAAAGTCTGTCGGATGTGGTTCCTAGTGAGAGACAAGATGTTCTTATGTATCAAGGCCACACACACACCCCGCCCACCTAACCTGGGCTGGTCCTTCACCGAGTACCCAGCAGGGAGGGCCTGTGCCCACACAGCATCCCCCTCAGGCCCAAACCAGGTCTCAGTAATGCAAGCCAGGTCACAGTTAGTGTCCTCCATCAGATCATGGAGGATGTGGGACTTGTTGTTAATCGACCTGGCATTGCACAGGAGCAGCGACAGGGTTTGTGGCACATAAAAGTTCTCCCAATGTAAATCTTGGGGGGGGGGGGGGAGGTCAGTGGACTCAAAAAATGTGGTTCAGTGGCCACATATACACCATGGGCCATATCTTACAAACCCTGCCCTCAAGACCAGAATTATTTAAGGTCTACTGTCCTATGAATGCAAGACTGAATAACTTTCAGACAGCTGCCAGTGAAAATGACTTCACTACCTGCTAGAAGATGAATCTGCATCAAAAATTATCCCTGTAATAACAGACTGCACTGCTTTACACAAAACTACTGCAAATATTTGGTGTTGTTACCATAAACCAAAGCGTTTCATTTCCAATTCAATATAAAAATGTCCAGTATTGACTGATAAAGACCCAGCATGGCTCTAGTAAAATTTCTGCAGGGAAGTCCTGAATTGGTGCTTTCTGGGGTGTATGAAAATTTAGGAAACAGTACATGTGCTGGTTTCAGTACAGAATATGTTGTATAACAGCTGTTTCAATTTTGGTTTAGATTTGCAAACTGTTCAAGCTATTGTGGTTGAGTTTGCTTGGTTCATTTTTAATTGGTCCTAGGAAGTGGTACATAAGCATTCTACAACATTATTACTTGCATAATTCATTCCATCCATCCACACATCGCCTTATATCCCGCCTTTCTCCCAGATAGTGACTCAAAGGTGTTAATATTATAAAATGTCCAAATTTCAGCTGCTTGCCATAAGCTGGCTGGAGTTGAGGGGGGATTGGGAGGGACAACAAAAAGATCACAAGAAACTGACTACTTTTTTGGATAGACAATAGGGCAGGGATTACCTTTTCTTGGAGTTAGAAAACCAAGAAGTGTAGGTGAGACCCTGATCCTAACACTGTCAAAACATTGAAATTTTCAGTAGGATCACAAAATACCTCACAACTCCTTCAGTATAATATTTTTTTTACCCAAGTATATGAAATTAAATGACCTTCCAAGACTGTCCTCATTGCTTTCCAAAAGTGGGGGACATTCTCCATGGACAAAATTCAATGCCAGTAAACAAGACCAATTATTTTTTAGCAAATTGCTTGAAGTTGTGCATTAAAAATGGAACAATTTTTGAATTAATGAATAGATGGATGCCTTTCTGTCAGGGGAACAACGTATCTTCATTTAGAAAATATAAGAAGACTTCATTTGGCATATTTACTATTTGTGCTCATTATGTATCAAGCTTAACATCTTTAGTGTTCCAAGGATTGATTAAACGATAGGCTCATTAAAAAGCCTTCATCTTACACTGTTGCTGCATTGTCCTAGTGTGATCAGCTTTTAAATATAAGTCTTGAGACCCTACCTAAAGAAGAAAGAGTGCAATTTTATACTTATGAAATTATGTGATGATTGTGCATGAAAGAAACTATGTGATGATTTTTCCAGGTGGGCACTTCAGTGAGAAATTCAATTTTGGGGACTTTTTTTTCTTCAGTAATGAAAGTAAAAGTGCCTCAGCCATGCATTTTGCATGGGTCTTAGGACCCTAACACATGGGATTAAAACTTCAGCTTACCTTTCCCGAATTCAGTCCTAATCTTGGAGGCAGCAGGTGTCATTACAAAGAAATCACCACCAAATTGCCACCCAGGTCCATCCTAGATGCAGCCCAGATCCTGTAAGCCGCTTCGGCAGCCATTTTTAGAAGTCGGAAGTTTCTAAGAAGGGTCACCAAAGTGGCTTACAGAATCCGGGCTGCATCTGGGGCAGACCCGGGTGGCAATTCGACGGTGATTTTTTTGTGATAACACCCAGCTGCCTCCCGAATTAGGACTGAATTCAAGCAAGGTAAGCCAATAGGGTCCTTAGTCAAAGCAATTTGAATTACTCCACACAGCTCCAAGAATGGCGGGAAAGAGGGAGAAATTCAATTCTAAAGATAAACACAGGCCATCCTTCATTGTTAGACACTGTGGAAGAGAAAAACAGCTGTGTTTTATGGTCATAAAAGTATATGTATGTGTGCACCTGTTATTGTATAAAAGCATACACAACTACAGTTGGATCACTGAGATAATTTGATATTCCCCATTTTAATTGCCTTAGGGGTGAAACAGACCACCCAAGTGCCACAGCAGCTCACCTCAGCGCCAGTGCTGCTGTTTCAAATGGCCTCTGAAAAGGAGTGATTTCTTCCCGCTCCTTTTCAGGACAATTTTTTTTTCATTTAGAGTGACACTGGAGCAGCTTCTGACTGCGTCGGGACATGCGCTGCCTAAATACCATGTCCCCAACATAGTGTCTCTTTTGGCCGTTCTATTTCAGGCCTTAGTCTCAGTTAAGACAATTTGAATTACTCCACAGGGCTGCTGGAGGGGAAAGGGAGAGGGAATCCCATTGTAAATATGTTAGACACCTTTCTTATTAGATGCTATGAACAGCTAATTTCAAAAAGAGTTGGGGAAGGAAAGACAGCTGAGGGCCCAAACAGACAGGCCAAAATATAGCTGCTTCGGGTTAGTTTAATGCAGTGTTTCTCAAATAGTGGGGCGGGCCCCCCAGGGGGGGCACGAGGCTCCATAAAGGGGGGGGCGAAGCTCTGGTTAGCAGAGGTGTACTTATAACAATCTTATAGACAAATGATACTATTTACAGTCGCGCGGGGGGCGTGAAATGTTTTCTTCTTCCTAGGGGGGGCATGACAGAAAATAATTGAGAAGCACTGGTTTAATGGTATGCTGTTTAAATGATGCCTGCATCCTAAGAGGCCAGAAGCTGTGCCAAAGTCCTTAGGACTGGAGCATGGCTTTGGCACGGCTTCTGGCCTCTTACGATGCAGGCATCATTTGAACAGCATACATACATCCAAAGTGACCCGAAGCAACTTTATTTTGGCCTGTCTGTTCAGGCCCTCAGTGTTTGATAGATATTATAAACTCACAGAGATTCAAGAAAATAAGTAATCATACTGAAGGACCCAAATAAGTTGAAAACATGTTGGTTTGTCCCACCTAGCACACTCATTAAAATCAGTTCTGGAATGGTGAATGAACCCATAATTGATTCAATGGGTCTACACCAGTCAGGACTAACAGTAGGATTTAGGGCCATAGTTTGTGGGTGACTCAGGTACAGAGCATGGCTTCCATGTCAGTTTACCAGTGAATATACTCCAGGTTTTAGAACAGATGTTAAAGGAATTTTCCAAGGTGCTGAACCTTAGGACATAGAGTAATTTGGGACATAGCGCTCAACAGTTTGGGTAGTCTCTTTAAAACCTTCATTAAAATACAAAGTAAATTCATAGCCCTGCAGACAAGGAAACCACTACTCAACATCGACCACAAAACCAAAATGCCAAAGACTCTCACCTTCCTCACTTCATACATTCTCTCATATCTTTCCCTTTTAGCATCTTCTTGGGATGCTGCACCTTTGTTCAGCAGCTTGGATAGCTCCTTTACCAGTAGTGTCACTAGGGTTGGCATCACCCAGTTTGGTAACTCATAGTATCTCTCTCTCTCTCTCTCTCTCTCTCTCTCACACACACACACACACACACACACACCTGCCATTGAACTCCTCCCATCCCGTCCCATCAGGAATCTGGTTAAATGTGATGTTTTAAAATATTTTGTAATTTTTTATAATAATTTTAAAAATTGAAATTTGGAATCTTAATTTTAAAAACAACAACACTGGGGCCTCTCCTTTCTCCTCCCATTGAGCTTCAGCTCTTTGATATATGTTGTGCAATATTGTCATTCTCCATGGAGAGTTGCATATTCCTGGCATAACCTATCTCTGCATGCAGATACTTAAGCTATGTTGTGGGGATGTTGGATTGTGAGCACTCAATGAAATCCTCCATCAGCTCTGTGTATCATAAATGTGTGGGGTTACACTTTGTTTTGAACAGCAGCATTCTACCACTGAACACACAACCAAATGTGTAACCAAATGCACAACCAAATATGCCTTTGAAGCAATAGTGTCTTTGAATGTGGACATTCATGTGCATCTGTGCACATCTGCACATGCACTGTATCCACAACTGTACTTCCTCATCCTTCAATTGAACACAGACATTCTTCATTGGACAAAATGTTCAATTGGTTCATTAAGGGAACTTATGCATGAGTGTGATACCAATAGGATTCCATACTACGTCAGTATTGCCATGACATAATTATATCCAGCAAATATTTGGCTTTAAAACGGGGTTAGATAAACTCACAGATGACTCTGCTTTCTCTTCCTTGAATGGAATGAGGACATCTCATAGGGGACAAAAATGCCCATTCGGTTCAATAAGGGAACCAATAGGACACCATATTATGTCTACTGTTGCCCTGATATATAATTATAGCCAGCAACACATTTTGGCTTCAAAAGGGGATTAGAGAAACTCAAATATGGCTGGTCTATCATTATCTACTATCATGATGGCTATATATTTCTCTAAGAGTCAATATGCCTCTGAAGACCATTTGCTGAGAAGTATAACATGGAATGTCAGTGTGATTACACTCATGACATGCTTCTGGACTTCCCATAGGAAAATCTGGATGGCCACCATGGGATCACAATGCTGGACTAGTTAGCCTTTTGCCTGATTCAGTAGAGTTCTTCTTATATTTCAGTTTGCTACAGCAATTAACTATCTTTTTGTAGAGATGTTATAACTACAGCACAAATCAGTTGCAGTTGCTTACCTCATCCACATTTTCAAAGGCATTGATGATATCGTAAGGTAAACATGACAAGAGGTCTATCACGAACCAGGTTTTCAGGTAGTTCATCCTGATTAGTTTGGGATCAGATATGACTTCTCCACCAGGTCCAACAAAGGTTGTGTGAAAATTCAGGACTATGTCCACCAGGAAAATAACATCTACCACGCTGTCCAGGACTAGCCATGCAATGTTGTTCTGCTTTGTTTTGAAGGAGACGTTGTAAGGAACCATAATGGCTGTGTAGAAGGTGAGAATCAAGATGACCCAGTCCCAGGTGGTTTTGAAAGCGCAGTAGTGTAAAATTATGTGTGGGGGGGTCTTTGGGGCTTCTTGCTTGTATTGTGGAAGAATATCAGAACCCAGTTGGAGAACCTTAAGCAAAAGACACACAGACATTATTGGTGTAGTTATTATTGATTATGTAGTTTTCAAGGGAGAGACAGTCTAATCTTGTGGTCTGATCATGGAGCAATACTCCAGGAGACCAGTCTCAGCCATGAAAACACACTGGATGACTTGAGGAAGTCACATTTTCTCAGCTTCAGAGACAAAGTCACCCCCACTGAACAAATCTTTCCACTAAGACCTTGTGGTTGTTGTTGAAGATAAGCAACAACAACACATTTTCAAAGAGATAGCCATGTTAGTCTACATCCACATAACTTGGAAAATGGTATAGGGGAAACAAAGGAAGCAAGATTTATCTTTTAGACTACCTGGTTTATTTTGGCATGAGCTTTCATGGATATGAATCCATTTCTTCAGTGCATCTGAAGAAGTTTGACACCCACAACAGTGCAGGCTAAAATAAATCAATCCCAAAAATGCTGCTTGATTCCTCTGTCTCCTCTCCCATTTTCACTTTATTCAATTTATTGCAACAAGTAAAGAATTCAGAATGAAAAATAATTCCAAATTAAATTAAAAAGCAACACATTTTCTATATCCAGATAAAAGGAGATGGATGACTCTGATGTCACTGGAATATTGAGTTCATTCTAGTCTGAACTTTAAAAGAGTTGCTCAAGGTGCTGAACCTATTCTGAGTTACCTGTTCTGACTGCATATTTAAAGTCTAGATTGAAAACGAAAGTGATTTTACTAACACACTCCCTCAGAGTGTGGCGGAGTCTCCTTCTTTGGAGGTCTTTAAGCAGAGACTGGATGGCCATCTGTCGGGGATGCTTTGATTCAGATTTCCTGCGTGGCAGGGGGTTGGACTGGATGACCCTTGGGGTCTCTTTCAACTCTATGATTCTGATTCCATGATTCTAAGCCATGTACCTCTCCTAATATAAATTCAACTGAGTCACTAGAAGAACAGGGTCTCTAAGGGCAATATCGCACTCCACTATTATAGCGCTATTATTCCACTTGAACTTCTGTGGCTGCCTCCTGTGGAATTCTGGGGTTTGTAATTTACTGGGGCCTAAAAGCTCTCTGGCTGAGAATTCTAAATTCAAATTCCAGTGAAAGGGGAATAGTAAAGCTACAGTGTAAGTGTAGTGTGATATTAGTCTAGCTGGTCCTGACCCAACATTGCCCCCATTGCTGCAGCCCTTGGGAGCCCCAACCTTCTTTCCTTATAATCCTTTATCCTACACCACCCTTCCCTTTCTCTTTCCCTTTAAGGGGCAGCAAATTCCACAGCAGTAAAGATCCTGTTTAGAGTCAAGATGGGCACTTACTTCAGCTAACCGTGAGTGTTTATGGACAACCTCTGCTTTGTTCATAGGAGTCAGCTGCTGTAGAACACTCCGGCTATTCGTCAAAGCACGGGTCAATCGAGCAAATTTTGTCCAGCCTGTAAAAAAGGAAAGTGTGATAAGCCATATTATGAATGATTGTCTTATTCCAGAACTGGGTATAGTTCCAGGCTTCTCCAAGAGTTCCTTTGGTACCAGAGACTGACACACATTTAGCTTTATTGGCAATAAACGTTATTGGTGGTAAATGATGCAGCAAATAGTACACAGCAGAAAAGCATTCCAGCATCCTTTCCTTTTACTGATGTGGTCCAACATCCACTTAAAGGCAATGGTAAAATTGGGACCTCAACTTAATTCTAGTCAGATTATCCCTGGCTGACAATCAAATTCACCATGACTGGATCTATAGGGAGCCCTTGGGCTGGAGTTCACTCCCCAAGGGGATGCAAATGGAAAATGGCCTCTAAAGGTTGCATAGTTCAGAAGCAAACAAAGACAACCAAAGTATGCAAGAGTGACCCCTCTCTCCCTCCTCATGAGCTATGAGAACAGTGCAGGCAGGTTAGCAACAGAGAAAATTCAATCTCCCAGCCTATTCTCAGCATTCATCTCTTTTCCCAACTTCAAACTGCCCAGATAATGTACACAAATATCCAACAAGGTCACTAATGCAAATGGACTCTTTCTCTACACTGGGAAGCTGTTAACATTTGGCCATCAGGTTAACAAGGGCTCCAAAACCCTTCAAGAAGCCAAGATGACAAAACGGACAGTGTAGTGCTTTGGACATATCATAAGCAATGTGATTCATTAGAAAAGAAAATGATGCTTGGCAAGGTAGAAGGTAATAGAAAAGAGGACAGTACAGTATTATATGTGGCTAGCAATAGTAATAGCATTTACTTTTCTGTATCATTTCATAGTGAACTCAGTACTCTCTGAGCAGTTTACAATTTGAAAGCCACTTTCCCCCAACAAGCTGGGTCCTCATTTTACTGACCTATGAAAGGATGGAAGGCTGCGTGGACCTTGGAGTCAAACTCACGACATGATGGCTGCATTTAACCACTGCACCACCAGGAAAGAATCAAAGAAGCAGCAGCCTAGAGTCTGCAAGACCTGAGCAGGGCTGGTGATAACAGGATCACTTGGATGTCTCTCATTCATAGGGTCAACATAACTTGAAATCGATTTGACATCAATTAAAAACAAAAACAACTGGTGGCAGAGGCCCAGCACACTACAGTGACCATCTGTCATCTGTTATTTAGTAATCCATCTTGTAATGATATCATTAATGAGCCAATAAAAAGAGACAAAATACTGGGGGTGGAAAGAATATTTACTATTATTCATTTCCAAGTCAAGAAACAAGTTTCCTGACAGTCACGATACCCCATCAGGAAGAATAATAGAGCAGCAATACAATGGACCCTTGCTATACAGTGGGGTTTGGTTCCAAGATCCCCCATGTATAACAAAATCCATGTACGCGCAAGTCCCATTAAATATAATGACATAGCAAAATGGTGTCCCTTATTTTAAAAAATGGAAAATCAAGGTTTGATATTTGAAATTTATACTTTTTTGGAACATTTTCAAACCATGGATGCTTGCATCCGTGTATAAAAAATCCGTGTGTAAGAAGGGCCGACTTACTTTCCTTGTTTTCTCTGGGTGCCTGAATGTCTCTAAGTGTTGTTTTACTCTACAAAGAAATTACTCTACAAAGAAATACAATAGAGTATACAGTGGGGCAAAAAAGTATTTAGTCAGCCACCAATTGTGCAAGTTCTCCCACTTAAAAAGATGAGAGAGGCCTGTAATTGACATCGTAGGTAGACCTCAACTATGAGAGACAAAATGAGAAAACAAATCCATACAATCACATTGTCTTGATTTTTAAAGAATTTATTTGCAAATTATGGAGGAAAATAAGTATTTGTTCACTGACAAACAAGCAAGATTTCTGGCTCTCACAGACCTGTAACTTCTTCCTTAAGAGGCTCACCTGTCCTCCACTCATTACCTGTATTAATGGCACCTGTTTGAACCTGTTATCAGTATAAAAGACACCTGTCCACAACCTCAAACAGTCACCCTCCAAACTTGACTATGGTGAAGACCAAAGAGCTGTCGAAGGACACCAGAAACAAAATTGTAGACTTGCACCAGGCTGGGAAGACTGAATCTACAATAGGCGAGCAGCTTGCTGTGAAGAAATCAACTGTGGGAGCAATAATTAGAAAATGGAAGACATACAAGACCACTGATAATTGCCCTTGATCTGGGGCTCCACACAAGATCTCACCCCGTGGAGTTAAAGTGATCACAAGAACGGTGAGCAAAAATCCCAGAACCACATGGGGGGACCTAGTGAATGACCTGCGGAGAGCTGGGACCAATGTAACTAAGGCTACCATCAGTAACACACTATGCTGCCAGGGACTCAGATTCTGCAGTGCCAGATGTGTCCTCCTGCTTAAGCCAGTACATGTCCAGGCCCGTCTGAAATTTGCTAGAGAGCATTTGGATGATCCAGAAGAGGATTGGGAGAATGTCACATGTTCAGATGAAACCAAAGTAGAACTGTTTGGTAGAAACACAACTTGTCGTGTTTGGAGGAAAGAGAATGCTGAGTTGCATCCAAAGAACACCATACCTACTGTGAAGCATGGGGGTGGCAACATCATGCTTTGGGGCTGTTTCTCTCCAAAGGGACCAGGACGACTGATCCGTGTACTGGAAAGAATGAATGGGGCCATGTATCGTGAGATTTTGAGTGCAAACCTCCAGCAAGGGCATTGAAGATGAAACGTGGCTGGGTCTTTCAACATGACAATGATCCCAAACACACTGCCCAGGCAACGAAGGAGTGGCTTCATAAGAAGCATTTCAAGGTCCTGGAGTGGCCTAGCCAGTCTCCAGATCTCAACCCCATAGAAAACCTTTGGAGGGAGTTGAAAGTCCATGTTGCCCAGCGACAGCCCCAAAACATCACTGCTCTAAAGGAGATTTGCATGGAGGAATGGGCCAACATACCAGCAACAGTGTGTGCCAACCTTGTGAAGACTTACAGGAAACGTTTGACCTCTGTCATGGCCAACAAAGGATATATAACAAAGTATTGAGATGAACTTTTGATATTGACCAAATACTTATTTTCCTCCATAATTTTCAAATAAATTCTTTAAAAATCAAGACAATGTGATTGTGTGGATTTGTTTTCACATTTTGTCTCACATAGTTGAGGTCTACCTACGATGTCAATTACAGGCCTCTCTCATCTTTTTAAGTGGGAAAACTTGCACAACCGGTGGCTGACTAAATACTTTTTTGCCCCACTGTATATGGAGGAGTCAGCATGGTGTAGTGGTTTGAGCTCTGGACTATGTCTCTGGAGCACCCGTTACATCAAAATGGTGGTGTCCATCTGTATAGGGCACTGCCATTTTGACGCCCTCGTTACATGCGAGGGGCAAGGCGCGTCAGGAAGCGCCACCCCTTGTGTGTAACGATGGCACCCCATAGGGCCCGTCGGGAACGCGCCAAAAATACTGAGGTGTGTCAGCTGAACTATTTGCTTCCTGAGTATTCCTGAGACAATCCTCCTCCTATTTTTAAATAACCAATTTTATTTAGTAGATTGTAGATTTTTATTGTGGGTTACTGTTTATGGGAGCAGGAGAGGCTCTGACTTTAACTTCATAATTATAAATAAAAGTTTTGGTTTCCTGCAGCCTTTCTGTGGGTGTCTTTCTTTCTAATGCCATTCATCCCCTTGTGGTGGGTGGGCCGATGAGAAAATAGGTCTTTCTCTTTCTCCCTCAAGCTCCATACAAAGGCAAAGGTGGAATGGACAGCAGTGGAAACATGGACAGGATTTTCACTTGACTTCTGGTAATGTATAGTGTATTGTAAATGTAAATTCCAGATTAGAATTAAGGGCATTAAAGTAATTGTGTTATTCTCACTGTAAATATAATTAATGGCTCAGATTCTTCCTCATGGATGAAGTGCATAATGCTCTGTGCCTGCAGCTCCACACCTCTCTTGCCACTTGTTCCAGCGGCTGCCAAGGTGGGGCAGGGAACAGTGCTACAGCTGTTAAATGGCTGCAGAGGGGAAGGGAGGAGGTGACTGAACAACAGCGACTGCCTTCCATCCCTACGGTAGATCTCTATACAAAGATGGAAGTGGAATAAGTTCCTCTTTCTCCAGTGAATTGCAGCAGATCAGGAGGCAGTCCCTACTGCTCAGTTGCCTTCTTCCCTCACACACCACATCCCTGTAGCAATCCTTTGTGGGGCTTAGCAGCTATATTGGAAAAACTGGTCACTTTGCATCGTGTCCAGAACAAGACATACACATATGAAACCTCAAATTGCATACATGAATGTCACTACAGGTTGAGCCTCCCTTATCCGAAATCCTAAAATCCAAAATACTCCAAACTCCAAAATTGTCTATATAAGTGGCTGATATCATGACACCTTTGCTTTCTGATGGTTCAGTGTACCAAAACTTTCTTTCATGCACAAAATTATTAAAAATAATGTGTATAAAATGACCTTCTGGCTATGTGTATAAAGTGTACATGAAACATAAATAAATTTCATGTTTAGACTTGGGTCCCATCTCCAAGATGGGATGTTCCATAAATATTCCAAAATCCAAAAAGCTTTGAAATTCAAAACACTTCTGGTCCCAAGCATTTTGGATAAGGAAGTCTCAACCTTTAACAGTCAGCATGCTTTAGCTTTTGCAATGCAAATGTAACATTGTAGCACTTTCACTCATTTTCCCAGCAATGGTAAGACTGAACTGTATGCATTTCAGTCTAAGGTGGAAGATCTTTAAACACTTAATTGTCCCGTTCCAAAAATTAATATGAAATTACAGGAACAGGAAGGCTGCCAGTGACTCTGGCCCCATATCTATATGCCGTCTATGACTCTTACATTTGTTTGAATTATCTCAGCTTAGTCAGCTATTTTGAATTTTTGATGGCAGATGGTCAGTCAGTCAAGACTTATTCCCAGAAGTTTAGGTCATTAATCTGCATAGTGATCAGATTAAAGCTTTTAATATTTTATTTCCTCCTCTTTGTACTGGAAACAGCAGAACATGCTTTCAGCTGACCCGTTCTCTTTGGTCTTTCAATGTATTCAGTGCTTACTGACTGGAGAATAACCTTAAAAAACCCAAGAGTACTTGAATGATGGTCCCTGTTTAACACTATGTACTCAAGGGCAATGAATTCTCTTTAGATTTCAGCATGTAAAATTGTTCACTAAATCTTCAGCCTGTGATCGTAGAAGTGATTTTTCAACTCCAGTATGAAAAGGACATAAAGTATGCCAGACAGAGAGTAGGGTTTGAGAATATTGTCAGCCCTGGGTGCGGGGATGGGGGAGAGGTTGACTAGAAGCATAAACTGATGTGCATTTAAACCAATTGGACATAATAACATGGACAAGAAGTTATTCAAGTTAATACCTATATTTCCATATAAGTATGTATGTATGTATGTATATACTGTATGTATGTATAGTCAGAGGGATGTGGTGGCTTAGAAGTTAAGAAACCAATTCCAACAATTGTAAGATCATAAGGTTGCCAGTTCAAGGCCCGAGTGTTGCATGATGGGGTGAGCTCCTGTCACTAGTCCCAACTTTTGCCAACCTAGCAGTTCAAAAGCATGTAAATGCAAGTAGATAAACAGGTACCACTTTGGTGGGAAGGTAACAGCATTTGGTTCAGTCATGCTGTCCACCTGACCACCAGAGCAGTCCTTGGCTCTTCAGTTTATGTAACGGAGATGAGCACCACCCTTACAGTCTGTTATGACTAGACATTCACGTCAAGAGACTACCTTTACCTGTTACGTTTATGCATAGTCGAAGACGAAAGTGCAAAGACAGGCTTAATGCTGAACATAAAGAAAACAAAAAATAATGACCATAAATGAAATATATACAGTAAATTCTACCTAGGCAATGAGGAAATTGAAACAGAAAAAGTGTTCCCATACCTAGAATCAAACATTGATCAAAATGGAGACTGCAGTCAAGAAATCAGAAGACTAGAAATCAGAAGGGCAGCTATGAAAGAACAAGACAAGATCCTAAAGAGTATACAAAAGAACACTAAAATTAGAATTGTCCAAGCTATCAAATTCTCCATCACCATGTATGGCTAGAAAAGCTGGAGTGAAAAAAGTGGATAGGAAGAACACCAACTGGAGAAGAGTGCTGAGGATACCATAGACAGCCAAAAACAAACAAACAAATGGGTCCTTGAACAGATCAAGCATGAGATCTCCTTGGAAGCCAAAATGATCAAACTGAGGCTGTTGTACTTTGGCCACACCATGAGAAGGCATGGCTAGAAAAGGCAATAATGCTAGGAAAGTTAGAAGGCTGCAGAAAATCTCTGGTCTAAACAAAAATTTTCCCAAGCTCTAACTTGAGCTTGGAAACATTTCTTTTTGTACTAAGTAGGTTACATTCTCCACAGTTGAACTTAGATCTCTCTGTCTTTCTGTTTGACTTCTATTCTGCAGCCCCAAGGCTCTCCTTCACCAGTACTGGGATGCTGTTAATGTGCTTAAGTTCTTCATGCAGAAAAGACATCTCCACAATACTCATTGAACAGTTTAGCTGCTCAAACACATTCATCAAGATCGCTTGCCAAGAGATGCTCAGGACATGGCAGCGACTTAGTACTGTTCTGACCACCCAAGCCATGGAATCATCTTAGCCTTAGGGGGAGAAATAACTTCTCCTCTTTCTTTTTCTTGGTAGGCAGGAGCCTATAATATTCACTTGTCTGCTCCTTCAAATCAGTGATGCTGAAGATAACTTCTTGTGCCATGGCTTAGCAGGAACACGGGAAATGACTGTACTTCTAGCTTTCTTGTCCATTTAAGCTAATGAAGGTAAAACACAGTCACTTGCCAACAGTCAAGAAAACCATGGTCCTGAGTTTGCAGAACCTCTTCAGGGCTCAAGACATAGCCATGTTAATCTAGAAAATCAGTATGCAAAGCGATTATACAGCACCTTTGAAAGTAACTGAAAGAAAGAAGCTGGTAGCATGAGCTTTCATAGTTTCCGGCCTATGAAAGTTCATGCTACCAACTTCTTCCTTTCGGTTAGTCTCAAAGGTGCAACAAGATCCCTTTGTATACTTAACAGGGCTGATAGTAACTGGACATTTTGGAATTCTCTCATTCTTAGGGTCATCATAAATCAAAGCCAACTTGATGGCAATAAACAAGAAGCTCTGTATGAACTGAAATTTGAACTAAAATCCAGAACAGAGCCACCAGCCAATTCACATCAGAAACACTAGATGCTATTGCCTCCATCTGAAGAAAAGAGAGGGAAGATGGATGGATGGAAAATAGAAATCCAAGCTTATTCCCATTTCTCATCTTTAATGCTCTAAATTAAATTGATTTTCACTCCATTAATATGCTCCCCAGATATTTCTGCATTAATGTCTATATTTATTTTACATTCTTTTCCTTGAGCGGGAAAATACCATAATTACTGTATAACTTATGGATTCAAAGAGCGAAATAAGAGATTTATTGAAAGAAAATAGAATTATTATGGACTCATGGGTGACTCAACAAGAGAATTGGGTTTCTGTGCTTGAATTTTTGTAAATCAACAGTTCCCTTATCTAATCCCTTCAGACAGCAGTCCAGACTGAATGCATGGAAGCTCCCATTATTTCCACAGAAAGCTTCATAGGCAAAAATTTAGTGCCAAGAGAGTAGAAGCTGAGCTCTTCCATTATTCCAATTTGCTGTAACATATTTTCCAGGAGTTTGCTGACTAAGAAAAAGGTACTGTCTGCACTGCAGAAATAATACCGTTTTATTAATACAGAAATAATACAGGTGATCATACTAGAACACAGAAAATTTAAATTTTTGGACTAAACCTGCCAGAATCCCCCAGCCAGACTGTTCACTTTGGTTGTGTTTGCACTGCAGAAATAATGCAGTTTGACATCGCTTTAACTGCCATGGCTCAATGCTATGGAATTCTGGAAATTGTAGTTTTGTGAGATATTTAGCCTGCTCTCACAGAGAGCAGTGGTGCCACAACAAACTACAAATCCCAGGATTCCTATATTCTGTATTGTGGTCTACTTTATTCATACTTAGGCTGCATCTGCACTGCAGAAATAAATGTAGTTTGACACAGCTTTAATTGCCGTGGTTCAATGAGAAGGAATCCTGGGATTTATAATTTGTTATGGCACCAGGACTCTCTGACAAAGAAGGCTAAATATCTCACAAAGCTACAGATCCCAAAATTCCATAGCATTCAGCCATGGCAGTTAAAGTGATGTCGAGCTGCATTATTTCTGCAGTGCAGATTAGACCCTTGGGTGTGTTTCTAATTCTCAGCGATGAATTTGCAAAATAGAAGGGTTATATAATTTAAACTATTCTCCAAGGCCACCAATGGAATCTATGAGCCCAAAAAGACAGGCCAAAATAAAGCTGCTCGGGGTCACTTTGGAAGTATGCTGTTTAAATGAAACACACATCTTAAGAGGTCAGAAGCTGCGCCAAAGCTGTGCTCCAGACCTTAGGACTGGAGCAAGGCTTTGGCACAGCTTCCGGCCTCTTAGGACACATGCAGCATTTAAACAGCATACCTCCAAACTGACCAATAGCAACTTTATTTTGGCCTGTCTGTTCGGGCCCAAAGTCAAGATGGGCCTGATTAAGTTATGTAGCAGTAGAATGTTGAAATGAGTAAAATTAGATCACGAGTGATATATATACACCTATTATGCTACAGATGTTGGATCTCCTGAATACGGTTTCATTTGGCCCCAGGAAGACAATCAGGATGCAGAAGTACAAAGAAAGAAAGCTGTGGAGTTATTCACTAGGTTTTTCTGTTTGCTTTTGACATCCAGCGCTCACTTTCTGGCTTGTAAATCAAATTAATTGCTTTCTAGTGATGTTCAGCATTAAGAAGATTGGAAGCCAGGAAGCTGTTCTGAGCAAGAAAACAAAGGGAAAAACCAACCAGAGAAACTAAAAAAAACACAAACCAGAATTGCAAAACGAGGAACAACCGTCGGCTGCTCTGAGAGGAAGCTTCTCTTTGCTAACTGCCTGGGAACAAGAGTGGAGGTATAAGAGGAGGATGAGACCATTGCCCCCAAACAAGAATTCTGCCCCCCCCCCAATAAAATTTCCCTTCAGTCCCCAAATACCTAGCATTGCAGAAGGTGAGATGATGAAAATCATCCATGCCTAGAACTCTTATATCTACTGTTGGTAACTTTCCTTGCCCATTTCCCTTTCAATGCCTAAACTGTGTCTCGAAATGTTCAACTGAAGTTTTATGAGACCACAGCCCTAGAATTTTAGGGAATTTAATGGGGGGGGATTCATTTATTCACTTCATTTATTCTATTTGTATGCCACCTTTCTCCTATGCCGGGCCCCAAGGCAGCTTCCATAACTACAAACTGAAAACATTTACACAAAGTTGAAAACCACTTTAAAAACACTACATTAAAACACTATAAAACAGATTAAAAATCATGCAAAAGTTAAAACCAGATAAAATATGCATCTATATTAAAAACTATCCCTGCTTAAGCATTACAAGCTTGCCAGTGAAAGAAAAGCAGAAAGGGGGCCAGCCCAGCCTCCCAGGGAAGGGAATTAAGAATTCTTATTGGGGGATAGCAGTCCTATTGCACTCCCCCTTCCTTCCAGAGCTATACCCATGGTTAGGGAAGTATCTTTGAAAGAGCTCTTGTCGCCTGTTACATTGAAGCAAAACAACTGAAAAAAAAACCCATATGGCCCCTTTAAGAGTGACAGATTTGTTTGAGCATGATCTTTCATGGATTACAATCCACTGCACCAGCTGCATGGAGTGTAATCTGAGTGTATAAACACAGTTTAGGTTAGGGTCAGCAATTGCAGCAGAACTGCAACCCAGTTTTCTGTCCCAGGACACTCCAGGGTTTTCACAGACTGTGAAAAGTGCCCCCAAATTAAACAAAACAAAAATTCTGATTTAGGGGGAGGGAACACCTGGGTCATGATCTTCTGTTGTGGTCTACTTGATGCATACTTAGGCTACATCTGTACTGCAGAAATAATGCAGTTTGACATTGCTTTAATTGCCATGGCTCAATGCAAAGGAACCATGGGATTTGTAGTCTGTTGTGGCACCAGAGCTCTCTGACAGAGCAAACAAAAACAGCTTCATTTATCTACCACTTCATACTGAACTAGCAGTGTCTAAGCAGTTTACAGCTGTAAACTAATTGCCCTCAGCAATCTGGGTACTCATTTTAGCGACCTCAGAAGGATGCAAGCCTGAGTTGAGCTTGAGCCCTTTTGGTGGTACAGTCAGCCCTTCTTATACACAGATTTTTTGTACATGGATTCAAGCATCCACGGTTTGAAAATGTTCAAAAAAGGTATAAATTTCAAATACCAAACCTTGATTTTCCAGTTTTTATAAGGGACACTATTTTGCTACGTCATTGTATTTAATGGGACTTGAGCATAAACAGATTTTGTTATCCACGGGGGATCTTGGAACCAAACCCCAGCGTATAACAAGGGTCCACTTATGGTTTTGAGTGAGTGGCTGCAGTACAGGCATTTAACCACTGCACCACCAGGGCTCCTGGCTAAATAACTCACAAAGCTACAAATCCATACCACTGAGCCATGGCAGCATCAAACTGAATTATTTCTGCAATGCAGATATATCCTTAGCTATATAGCAGAGGTGCAATTGAACCCTGTTAGTGAATTGAAGAGGTTGCCTAACGACACCAGCAAGAGTGTCTCAATGCATTGGTATTCCCTAACCAGTGTTCTAATGCACATTGGGCTTTACTGACGTGCATCGACAATCCCTAGCCATTGTCCGGATGGACATTAGGAGCACCTGCTGTGTATCAGTCCCCATGCCGATCAGTCCTGATGCTCAGCAATCACTTCACTGGCTCCCTACATAGTTAATGTCATGACAGCCTCTTGCTGAATACAGTCATTGCAAAACTGCTCAGTTCAGCTTTCTGGAGATATAGGTTCGCTTACATAGATGTAAGACTCATATTGAATTCTAGTCCTGGTATTTGTTGTTGATAAACAGGGTAGAGGACCTTGTAAAGCTATTCCAAAGATGAATGGAGAGCATTCAAGAAAAGCAATTCAACCCCAGAAGACAGTATGGGGAGTCTGAAAGGGTTTTACACAGTTAGAGGTGCGGTCACAATTGAAAGGAATGCCAAGACTGGAAATTATCTCTTAAGAAACAGTAAAATGACCTTTTAACCAAAGGATATTGTATAAGGGAAATGGGGATGGAAAGAATATTCAGAACTGTTCCTAAAATGGTTAAAAATAATGATTTTTTGACCTGTTGTGATTTAGCTGCTAAAACTTGCAAGGGTTAGATTTAATAAGAAATGCAAAATTGCTGCCTTATTTCACAGGAGTTAAAGCAACATCTTTGAAAATATGTAACGTTGTTGGGTGCCTCCAAATCATTTACGACTTACGGTGACGCTAAGGCAAGGTTTATTCAGAAGGGGTTTGCTTCCTTCTCCCTCTGTATGATTCAGGTCTATCATGATTTCCTGTTCTACTGTTCCTTTTGTCACTTTATAGTAGTATTCTTTCAAGTCAACTCAAACTTCTGGCAAGCCTATCATGGGGGTTTCTTGGTGAGAATTATTCCGAGGAGGTTTGCCACTGCCATCCTCTAAGGCTGAGAAAGTGTGACTTGCCCAAGTTAGTCTTGAAGGTGCTGCCAAGTTGTTTTTGTCTCTTTCCCTTCTCCTTGTTGTTGTTGTGTGCCTTCAAGTTATTCCAATTTATGGTGACCCAAAGGTGAACCAATCACAGGGTTTTCTGGGGCTGAGAGTGTGTGACTCACCTAAGGTCACTCAGTAGGTTTCCATGGCCAAGCAGGGACTTGAACCCTGGTCGCCAGAGTTGTAGCCTGACACTCAAACTACTACACCACACTGACTCTCACCAATTCTCTATTGTTTAACAGAAGGTTAAGCTCTCTATCACCATTATACTCATCCACATCTGCATTTGCCTGGCATCCAGTAAAAATAGTTGTTTGGGCAACAAGGTAAAACAAATCAGTTATCACTATTCCAGGAAAACAACAGATCAATAAAACAGCAAAACAGAATGACTTTAAAACAAAATGATTCCAACACAGAATTGTGGCTATAAAGAATTAATAAGAGGAGTTCAATGATTCACATAGGCTGCATCCGTACTGCAGAAATAGAATCATAGAATCACAGAATCATAGAATCGTAGAGTTGGAAGAGACCACTAAGGCCATCCAGTCCAACCCCCTGCCATGCAGGAAATCCAAATCAAAGCATCCCTGACAGATGGCCATCCAGCCTCTGTTTAAAGACCTCCAAGGAAGGAGACTCTATCACCCTCCGAGGGAGTGCATTCCACTGTCGAACAGCCCTTACTGTCAGGAAGTTCCTCCTAATGTTCAGGTGGAAACTCATTTCCTGTAGCTTGCATCCATTGTTCCGGGTCCTGTTCTCTGGAGCAGCAGAAAACAAGCTTGCTCCCCAGCTCCCTAAGTCGTTCCTCATAGGGCATGGTTTCCAGACCCTTCACCATTTTTGTCGCCCTCCGTTGGACACGCTCCAGTTTCTCAATGTCCTTTCTGAATTGTGGTGCCCAGAACTGGACACAATATTTCAGGTGGGGCCTGACCAAAGCAGAATATAGTGGCACTATTACTTCTCTTGATCTAGACACTATACTTTTATTGACGCAGCCTAAAATTGCATTGGCCTTTTCAGCTGCCGCATCACACTGTTGACTCATGTTCAACTTGTGGTCTACTTGGACTCCTAGATCCCTTTCACACGTAGTTTCATTCAGCCAGGTGTCCCCCATCCTATATCTGTGCATTTTATTTTTCCGCCCTAAGTGCAATACCTTACATTTCTCCGTGTTGAATTTCATTTTTTAGCTTTGGTCCAGCTTTCTAGTCTATTCAGGTCATTTTGAATCTTGATCCTGTCCTCTGGGGTATTAGCTATTCCCCCTAATTTGGTATCATCTGCAAATTTGATAAGTATGCTCCCAATTCTGTCATCCAGGTCATTGATAAAGATGTTGAATAGCACTGGCCCCAGGACAGAGCCCTGTGGGACCCCACTGGTCACTTCTCTCCAGGATGAAAAGGAGCCATTGTTGAGCACCCTTTGGCTTCGGCCGGTCAACCAATTACAGATCCATATAACAGTTCCTTTGTCTAGCCCACATTTTACAAGCTTGTTTGCAAGTATGTCATGGGAAACCTTGTCAAAGGCCTTACTGAAATCAAGATATACTATATCCACAGCATTCCCTTCATCTACCAAGCTAGTAATTTTATCAAAGAAAGAGATTAGGTTTGTCTGGCATGACTTCTTTCTCTGAAACCCATGTTGACTTCTTGTGATTATGGCATTGCCATCTAGATGTTCACAGACTCTCTGTTTAATGATCTGCTCCAGAATCTTTCCTAGTACTGATGTCAGACTAACTGGACGATAATTGTTGGGATCCTCTTTTTTCCCCTTTTTGAAGATGGGGACAACGTTTGCCCTCCGCCAGTCTGCTGGGACTTCTCCTGTTCTCCAGGACTTCTCAAAGATTATTGCCAATGGCTCCGATATTACATTTGCCAGTTCTTTTAATACCCTTGGATGGAGTTCATCTGGTCCTGGAGACTTAAATTCATTTAGATTAACAAGGTGTTCCTCTACTATTCTGTGCTGAAATTCCCTATTCTATCCTCTGCTCCATTATCCTCAGGTTGAGCACCCTTTTCCTTTTCTGAGAAGACTGAGGCAAAGAAGGTGTTGAGTATCCAATGTGACACCATTTAACTGCCATAAATCAATGCTATAAAATTGTAATTTGTCGTGGCACCAGAGCTCTCTGCCAGAGAAGGCTAAATGTCTCACAAAACTACAGTTCCCAAAATTCCATAGCATTGAGCCATGGCAATTACAGTGGTGTCATACTGGATAATTTCTATAGTGCGGATGCAGCCATACTCAGCCAGATTTCTACAGCGCGGGTCTTGTTTCTTTTTTCTATTAGTTCATTTTAAAAAATGTTTTTGCAAAGAACACTGAGCTATTCAGTGATACTATGCAGCCATTGCCTTTAGACATCTTGTCTAGATAAGGAAGAAGAGAGCCACGTGAGAGTTAATTCAAGATACTATCTTTTATTGAGGCAATTTTAGAGTTTGGGATCAATATCCTTCAGTGATTGCTTTAGTGAAATCCTGTTATACTATTAGTTGTCTGTCATGTTGGTGTTGTTTGGAGGTATATTGAAAGGCCAATGCAGCATGTTATGAGAAATGCCCATTTGATATATGTAAATCTTCTAGAGAGGAAGAAATTAGATTATTTATTCTGACGTTACTTGCTATTTCATGGGAAGTATTGGAAAAGATGTCCCAGGTAAGAAATTTGTTAATCATTTATGAGGAGTGGAAGCACAGCAGATACATTCTGTGGCAGTGAGGGAATGATTCTGCCCTGCAGTTTCAGCTGAACCTATTTCAACATAGCACCCAGCACCTTGGACAGATCTGAGGCTGCATCCACACTGCATAAATATTCCAGTTTGGCACTGCTTTAATTTCCATGGCTCAGTGCAATGGAATTCTGCGATTTGTAGTTTTGTGAGACTTTAGCCTACTGTGTCAGATAGCTCTGGGCCTGCAACTATAGTTCAAAGAATATCATAGCACTGAGCCATGGCTGTTAAAATGTCGTCAAAGGCTGCTTCCACACTGCAGAAATAATCCAGGTTGACACCACTTTAACTGCCATGGCTCAATGCTTTGGAATTTTGCAAACTGCAGTTCTGTGAGATATATAGCCTTGTCTGTCAGAGAACTCTGGTGACACAAGAAACTACAATTCCCAGGATTCCATAGCATTGAGCCTTGGCAGTTACATCAGTGTCAAACTTTCTCCTCCTACTGAGCCCCCACCCCATTTACACCATCTTTTCAGCATTTTAAAAGGGAAAAGGTGAATGCCACAGTCCATTACTGCCAGAAGGCAGGTGGTTGAGGAGCCGTGGTGTCACCCTCTCTTAGGAGGTCACTTGGTGTGGTCCACACCTCCAAGTGACACCACTGGCATCAGGGGAAACCTAAAGAGAAGGCCAATGGACTGGGAACTGACTATTTGAGGTTTCTACTGACCCATTTTTTATACAATTTGGACTACATTTGGCATGTTTTACAAAAACAGCATCCAAAAAATGCTTCCAAATGCAAAGACAAGGAGAGCTTAACAAAGGAGCTTGCAAAGGACAGGAGGAAACTTGAATTTCAACAGCAGCAACTCTTTTTGTCTTGTGAATGGAACTTACAAATTCTTCCTGGAGTGCTCCCATGGCCAGAAGGAGGAAGTGCCCACCAGAACCATGTGAACTGAGAACAGTCACATCTTGACAAAATGCAGGGACTAACACTAACCAACTTTCAACATGTATTCTATCTCTAAGCCATAGTTCCTCCTCATTTGAACTTTGTATTTTGAACAGGCTGTATGTCAAGGAGCTTATAAATTTATAGCACTTATAACTGTCAGATGGTCAAAAGGGCTTTGGCTGGTCACCAAGAGAGCACAGTACACACTTGTTACAACAGTTCCATAGTTTCTACTCTATTACAAAATGCCCTCTACAATTCAGGCCCATCTAAAAGGCCACATCCTCTGATATTAACCAGCCCAGGCTTTGAGACCTTCATATGGTTCAGGTCTGGGCTGTCTGAAGGACTGTTTACTCTTATATAAGCCTGCCCAGATTTTGAGATCATTGAGGAGGTCTTTCTTTCAGTCTCACCAGAGGGGATCCTGCTATGGGGGGCGGGGGACTTCCAGGCGGGACTTCCAGTGGGACTTTCAGGGCCAAGGAAATGGCCGTGTGGGCTGGCAAATGGCTGCACAGGCTGGGGACCAAGGAGCACTTGTATGGGCCAAGGAGCACCTGTGGGGGCAGGGGGTGGAGGGCCAACCAGGTGTCATCCTCCTCTTCAAGGGTGTCAGCCGGTGTGGCCCAGACACCTCGCAACCCCTCAGTGATGCCACTGAGTCTCACCACCCTGAATACAGGTTGGATAGCTATGTGCTAGGGATGCTTTCACAGGAGATCCTGAACTGAATAGTGGGTTGGATTTCATAGTCCATGGAGCCCCTTTCAACTCTATGGTTCTATGACTTTTTGATTCTGTCAGTAGCTGCTTCCACATTCTGTCACTCACTTCCTAGAGAGAATAGACTGGCTCCCTTCTTCTTGTCTTGAGCAGGTATAGACTTTTTTTAAATTATTCTAACAAAATTTGGGGAGCTGGCTGTTCTCCAGAGGAAAGGGCTTTTAATGGTGTGCTGTACTATTTTAATTTATTTCTCTTCCCATGCCTATGTTTTCAATGGTATAGAATCACATTGCCACAGTAACCTTTTATGTTATGTGTTTCTGTATCTATTTTAATTTCTGTAAGCCACTCTGAGGCACAGTTCTAGGAGGAAAGACAAAGACTGGATTCCTCTCGGGGCTTTGTAAGTGGATTTACATCTAAGGAAATTAGAATTGAGCAGTTCTGTAATGTCCATATTTAGTAAAGGGCTGTTGTTGTGTGACTGATGCACATTTGGAACAATGGACAAGAATAGTGCACCAGTCTTGTTGTGCACTGGGACACCAGCTAGGGAGCGTAGATGTGTATTGAGACACTCTTGCTGGTGTCCCACTCATATTCACAATTCAGCAATAGGGGTTCTTAGAACTTCTGCTACATAACTAAGTACAAGTTGCCTTTTCCTTATCCAGAATTCTGAAATCCAGAATATTTCAAAAACCAACACTTTTTTTGTGGGTGGCTGAGATAGTGGCAGCCTTGCTTTCTGGTGGTTCAATCTACACAAAGTACAGAAAATTATTATAAAATATTGTATAAAATTATGAGTATAAGCTGCATATGAAACATAAATGAAGTTTATATTTAGACTTGGGTTCCATCTCATTAGTGCCTATATGCAAATACAGTTATTCCAAAATCTGAACAAATCCAAAAGACTTTTGGTCCCAAGCATTTTGGATAAGGGAAACTCAACCTGTATATGTAAAGTAACACAACATATATCATGATGGAGGATTCTGCCCAAAATACATATAAAATAAAATAAAGTAGATGAAGGCTGGATTGAAATGTTTCATCACACCATTCATTTTCTAAATTTTTCATACTTTTAAGCTCTAAATTTTGAGACATGCACTATCATTTCCTAATAGGATAAACTCACAGGATCATGCAATATTGCTGCATGCTTCCAGGATAGCAAAATAGATTGGCCCGGGGAAGCGTACACTAACATCAATATTTTAGTTATGCTGAGTATTTTCCCCCCTGAAACTCACTCCTTCCATTGATAATGAGCACTGCCTCATATTTATATGCTCTTCATCTACCATGAGATGGTGACATTTTGCTTATATATTATGTACAAATTCTATGTGCCCTGGAAAAATGTTGGCATCTTTTCATATGAATCTGGAACTTCCCAACTATACATTCAGCCAAATTTGAGTGATGGCTCTCCCTAGGACCTTACTCCCTCCCCACCCTGACACATTGTATTCCCCAGTACATTGCAAATTTATGCATCTTTCTGCTATATAATTCCAAAATAAACCTGGCTGGAAAACCTCTAAGTATATGGCAGGGATGTTTGGAAAGGACAGAATATGAATTATGCAAGAGTCTAATGTCTGATAAAACATAACCGCATCTCCTAGATGCTTATATAATTCAAACCACTTCCTTTGTAAGCTCTCTCATATTGAACTAGGCACTTTGGGGCCAACTCAATCACTATTACAGCTTGGGAAAGTTCCCTTTGGACTATGGCTATACTGGTTAGATATTCTGGGAGTTGTAGTCGAAAAGAGAACCTTCCCAATACTGGTTGCTATTACCATGCTACCTTAATTGTTGGGGCTTGGGACAAAGAACCTTAACTACTCTGCTACTCATGATCCTCCGACTTGAGACTGTGATGTAGAGAAGGGGAAAGCTGCTGTCTCTTTTTCTTATAATCTTTAAATCTTTTCCATCCCAAATGAGAAGACTTCTGTCCAATAGCTTACAGTGAGGAAATGGAGCATAACTTCACAGAGTTATGTGGAGATTGTACAAAATTGCTTCATTAGTGAACTATGATGTTGCACAACCAAATGTACATCTCATTGTGCATCACGTTGGCATACCATGTGCATATATGGGCAATGCACATGCATGACCACACACAGCATGCTTGCTCTATCATGTGCAATGTGCAAACCATATGTAATGTGTTACCCTGAAGTCCAGCCTCCCTTCACCTTCTGAAACATTGAGTGGACAATGGCTGTTCCTCATCAAACTGATTCTGATCTCGATCTATCTATCCTTGGCTACATGCTCTTGCGCTCCCCCATGCTGAGCCTCCCAGACCCATAAATATGGTCCTGGATCTCCTTATATGTCATGGCTAGTTTCCTGCACTGGGGGCCACGTCAGGGCTATGTGCCTCAAGCATCCCTTTTTGATATCAACTTAATATCAGAAAAGAAGGGGGTGAAGGGAGTCCAAGCTATAGCTGGTTGGTGATTTTCAGGGAAAGTCAATGAGAGCCATTAAGATTTTAATGTCCAAATTAAGGTTTAAATTCAGCCTAAAATCAATCAGGATGGCACCCAAAACACTCCAGGGCTAACTGGGATGCAGGTCACAGCAACATAAATTCCAGGTTCCTTGACATTTTTTATGTATTTGAACCAGAGCTTTAAAAAACTATTTACTACAAGTCTTAGAATCTCTCAGCCAGCCCAACTAGGGAGATTATGGGAACACAGGACTAAAACAAAACCATCCCTCAAGTTCTTGTTTAAACTCCTTTAAACTGGACAAAAGGAAAGGATGAAATATTCCTGTGTTCTTGCAATTGAACTGACCAAAATAACTTCTGTGGATAGCATGGACTTCTAGAAAGACAATTAAATCATCCTCAGAGCAAATCAAACCTGAACTGTCTCAAGAAGTCAAGATGACTAAATTGAGACTATTATACTTTGGACATTTTGTGGGAAGACATTACTCACTAGAAAATGCAATAATGTTTGGTAAGGTGAAACGTAGTAGGATAAAAGGAAGACTACATTACAAATGGATCGACTCAGTCAAGGAAGCCATGGCCCTGAGTCTGCAAGATAACAGAGTGACTTGGAGGTCTCTCATTCATATGGTCACCATAAATCAGAGTTGACTTGATGGCAATTAACAACAACAGAGAAGTGAAGAATCTCTGCCTTACTAAGGAGCCTGTAGCTTCACAAAGTTCAAAGGCAACTTGGATCTCAAGAGGAGTATCTCTTTTTGTTTCGCTAACAGGATTTTTTAAAAATTCATTCCCTGGCGTACTCACCTGCCTGCATGAATTTCCCTCCAGTACCACTTGAACTGAGAACAGCCACACCTGGACAAATGCAGACTTGGGACTAACATCATCATAATTTTTTCTCCTACATGATTTTTACACATTTGCCTAATGAGGAAGCCAATGGAGTTTCAAAATCTTGCAACATGTACTTTGTGCAGTTTGGTTGGCCCAAAAAAAGATATCACTATTTTGTGGATTTTTGATGTTATTGTACTTTGCTACATGGCCAACACAGCTCCCCTAGATATGTTTTCAGATCGATGGATAGAGATAGATGAATGACAGATATTTCAGAATGGATAGAGGGATGGACAGGAAGCTACATAGGTAGACAGAGAGCAGACTCATCTTTTCTTCCAATCGCATTGAGACTTTTATTTTAAAAATGCCATGCCTTTCAAAATTACCTTTGGTTGATTCATCTTCAATAGGTTGCTTGAATAAAGTGATATCTTTAAAAGTGCACAGGAACAACACCACTTTGTCATGTTCATTTCTGATCGGCGCAATTTGCATGTAAAACCAAACAGGTGTTCCTGTAATCAAAGGGGATATCTAGTGAAACACACGTCATGCAGAACAAAACAACAACGCAAAGCCAGGCTCATCATCATGATTATCACTTATTGTTTTACCAAAAAAGCTAGTCATCCTTAAAAGCACTCAAGCCTCACTGAAGGTAACAGCAGAATAAAGCAATGAAATCCAAGTGACCCTAACCATGATTAACCTTGGCTAAAATATGGGGATAATGATCATTAGCTGGAGCCAGCTAAATGTCTATCAAATATGCATGAATATGTGGCCATAAACAATGGGTTGTAGCTGCACAGATGGACAAGAGCCTGTCCCAGCTGCCTTTATACCATTTCTCTTTCCTTTCTGATTCCTCCCACTCCCTCTCACACACATGGGGAAACTGTCTGTATCTCTACCATCTGCATCCCTAAACACCTGGGCTTTCAATCCATTTTATTTCTAAACAGTAAAGGTGAGCTAATTGTCAACTCAGCTCTGTATCATTCTCATTCCTCTTGAGTTATACAGGGCAGTCTGGCCTGCTTTCCTTTCTCTTTTACTGGTGTGTGGGTTGTTAACCATACAAATAGGCATAAGAGGACATTTAGACTGCTGCAACCAGCACATGTTCCCCAACCAATTATTTCCAACAAGATAAAAAAAAGAAGGTTGCTTAGTCCTGGTTAAAAATTAGCACTGCCTAAGGGTGCATCTACCCTGTAGAAATAAATGCAGTTTTGCACCACTTTAAGTGCTGTAGCTCTATAATATAGAATCCTGGGATTTATATTTTACAAGATCTTTAGCCTTCTCTTCCAAAGAGTGTTGGGGCCTCACAAAACTACAAGTCCCAGGATTCTATAAGATGGAGCCATGGTGGTTACAGTGGTATCAGACTGCATTATTTCTACAGAGTAGGTGCACCCCATGTCATCCGAACCACTTGCTTTTATTCAGATCTTGAAAATCGTACTCTTTTGGAACACAACCTGCAGACTTTGTCTGGACATCTCTCTTCCTTTCTCTCTCTGCATTTGGTGCTCCACTTTTAATAAAGTAAGCCTGCAGAAAGTGTGGATGTGTGAGTGTCTTCAAAATCCTGCAAAGCAACCAGCTGGAAACAAAGGAATGACAGCCCTTGAGCCTGTGACCAGCGTACTTGATCTGAATGACCTGTCTCAGGAGATTTGGCCCAGGATATACTATCTCAGGTGGACAGCTCAGACAAAAGTGCAGGCAAGCAGAAACTCAAAGGATAAGAGGTTGCTGAAGAGGCCTGTAAAAGGCATTTCAAGGATTTGTCCTGGATGTCTGAAGCAGCTATTTAAACTGGGAGACACTGTAAAGAATGGAGGGACACAATAGCACAAGGGCAGAGAACATGTTTTGCATGAAGAAGGTCCAAGTTCAACCCCTGGTATATTCGCTTAAAGAAAAACACCTTTGGAAAGTTGCCTGTGGAGACAGGAGGAAAAACCAAAAAGAAATTAGGAAAGTTGGGGGGGACGTTGTTGTTGTTGTTGTTGTTGTGCCTTCCAGTCATTTCCAACTTATGGTGGCCCCAGGATTCAGTTCACTGCTCAGCCATGAAATCCACCAGGTAACTTTGGGCAAGTCACACTCTCTCAGCCTCAGGGGAAAGCAATGGCAAACCTGTTCTGAACAAATCTTACCAAAAAAAACTCTATGGGGTTGCCATAAGTCAGAAATTACTGGAAGCTACACAACAACAGCAACAACACAAAGCTATCATGGTATCTTCTGAGCAAAATTCCTTCAGAGGGTTTCCTTTGGCTTCCTCAGAGGCTGTGAGAGTGAGATTTGCTCAAACCCATCATCACACACATTTCTCTAAATCTTTCAGCCAGCATGGTGACTGGACATGCTAGCTAAGGAATTCTGGAAGCTGAAGTTCAAAAGAAGCAAAACTTCCAAGCTCTGATTATAGACAGACAGTTTTGATGAGCAGAGGAAAGTATCTTCATGAGTTTTGGGCAACCTAGCAGAGCTGAAAATTAGGTCTACACTGAGTTTTAATTGGAAGACAGTTTCCAGAAGAGGGAGAACATGAGTTCTCAAATGTTTTCCCTTTCTTTTTATAATTTATAAGAAAGGGGAAACACACACACAAACCC
>NC_056522.1:370396710-370427431 GCF_019175285.1 Sceloporus undulatus | reverse complement strand
CAATGGCAGTGTCAGTGAGTAGTGAATCTGTGCAGAGTTTCATTTTGAACTTTAAAGGAACCCATCTGGAGGATGGTATTCAGCATCTTGAATGGCTCCTTTGAACTTCTTCCTTTAAACTTCAAACTAAAACCCAGAGTTTTTTCTCCACCTCACTAACATAGAAGCCACCAGCTGCCAGTGCAAAAGACAGACACTTACAAAATTATGCTCCAGAGGAGGCCTAACCCATGCAAAATATAGTCGAGGGAAGTAATAGTCCCACTATATCCTTCATCTGGAGTACTACATTCCATTCTGGATACCTCATTTTTAGGATATAGACAAGTTAAAGCAGGTTGTTAGTACACCCTGCATACCCCATACTGAATTTGGGATCTCTATATTTTCATATCTGGAGCCAGCATGTTCTTAAGAGATCACAATGTCCTTTTGGAACACCAAGTGAAGTTCCCATGGGAAAGGCATGAAAACCTGAAGACATGTGCATAATCCAGGTAATACAACAATCAAAGCTAAATGGGTGTGCTGACTATTTCTTTCCCCCTGACATTTCCTCTTTCACCAAGAGACAAAGGAGCATTCATTGCACTGAAGTCCTAAACCATCTCCCTCTGACTACTCCCTGCCCTCTTTCCACCCAACTCCACTGTTGATTCACCCTGGGCTTGTCCTCATCCAATCACTGTTTTTGTTAATCTAAAATTAAAGCCATCATCTAGTGTGGAATCCCATTATCAATTCCTGGGAAAGCCATCAGGTCTTTGTTACATTGCTAGAGATCTTCAAACACATCCCTAGAGGCTAGTTATCAGTTATAAATATTTGTCCGCAACCTAGGCTCCCTGCACACAGAGTAAACATACATTTAGTCCCCAGTCTGTGCTCCGTGTAAGAGCTGTGTCATGTTCAGACCCTAGTCTGAGCCACTGCTGCTTTCTATGGTCTACTCTTTGGACAGGTAATTATCACACACACCCTTCACCCCTCCAACTCCACTGTCCAGCTTCTATATTTCCATTTCAGTTAGTTCTAAATACCGTGTCTGTTTGAATTGCAGTCTTATGTCTGAATGCATGCGGCATATTTCTAAATAAAATCTTCTTAATTCACACAGGCTTGGAGTCCTCTTCAGTGAGTACTGGTATACACAGGTCCTAATGGTCCTAAAGTCACTCAGTTTGTAAAGCTTAAGCTAATTTTCCTAAGATTTAACTCACGTTTCTTTAGATAGCAAGGTTTAGAGAAGGGCAACAAGGATGATAAGAGGTATGGAGGACAAAACATATGGAAAAAAGCTGAGGGAGCTGGACATGTTCAGCCTGGTGAAGAGAAGACTGAAGGGTGACATGATTTCATTCTTTAAATATCTCAAGGGCTGTCACAGAGAGGAGGGGACAGGTTTGTTTTCTGCTGGCCCAGAAGGTAGGACCAGGTCTAACATAAGTTACATAAGTGTCGATTTTAACTGAACATTAAAAGGAACCTCTTAACAGTAAGAGCTGTTCCACAATGGAACCTATTGCCTAGAGCGGTGGTGAGATTTCCTCTAGATGTCTTCAGAAAGAGATTGTGCAGATACCTGCTGGGGATGCTTTGACTGGCAATTCTGCATGGAGCAGGGATTAGACAGGAAGGCCCATGAAATCCCTTCGAAGTCTATAATTCTATGATTCTATATATAAAGTACAGAGAGTAGACAGAGAGAAGCAATTGTAAGGCTACTGTCTGAAAGGCCACATCTCTTGTTAAGGCTCTGCTTACGTTTTATGATCTTTGAGGGAGCATTTTCTCTCAGTCTCACCACCATCACAAGGGTATTTGCTAAGGACATGGGAGAGGACCTTCTTGGGTAGATGTATGTGAGTGATGCCATGTTGGCTGCCTGAAGATCCACCCTCAGAAAATTAGTTTACCCTTAATATATGTTTCAAAAGCAATGTATCTGTTTCATACTTCTCATATTGATGCCATACTTACTGTTTTTCTTATACAAGAGTATTTCAAAGCAGTTCGATTCATAGTTGTCAAATGTTTGTCTGACTTTCTCAATGGTTTTCTTGTCTGTGAGTTCCCCATACATAAAACTGGACAAAGACATAAAAAGAAGCATAAAAACAATTCTCGTCAGCTTCTTAAGCAAAGAAGAAGAAAAAGAAAAAGAAGGGAAGACACCATTGTAGTCACACATATTTATGGCTTGACCTAAAGTATAAATTCCAAGCTCTGTATGCTTATCTATGATTTACAGCTTGTTTTGTTCAACATTTACAGTTACAAAGCTGTTATAAAAACCCCTAAAGCAAACAGTGTACAGGTGGAAGGCTTTGCTGTTAGAGGGAGGATTTATAGTGATGTTGTAGTGTGTTCAGTTTAAAGTGATGCTCTGGGTACACTTGCAAGAAACTGTGAAAGAGAGGGAGGGAGAACAATACATAAATGTTTAATATTCTTAAACTCCAAAACCAATCCAAAAGGCAATGTAGCTTTATCTAGATCTATAGATATAGATATATAAGGATCAGCATGATAAATTGGCTACCTGGTACCATCTTTCCAAAATGCCAGACTTTAAGGGCAAGCGAAAGCTCAAGGTTTAATTCCATTTTTCTCTGTATTTTTATTATTTTGGGTTGTGGTTGCATTTGTTTATCTCTATGGGGTGCTCAGGACATAGTTTGAATGCAGATAAAGCAGCAGCCTTTTGTTGCTGTTATTTGCTATCAGGTTGACTCCATTATATGGCAACTCTATTAACAAGAGACCTTCAAGATCCCTGGTCTTGCAAACTCAGTTGGTTCTCTTCCTTCCTTCATTGTCCAGTTTTCACAACCATAGATAAAAATTGGAAATACAATGCCCTGAATTATTCTGACTTTGGTATTTAATTTCTTTGACCAGAATCCTGTTGGGGACTTAAGTCTTCCTAAGTGGACTTCTGTCTGTGGAAATTAGAATTAGATGGTTCTGTAAAGTCTGTATCCAGAAAAGTGCTGCCATTATGTTATGCTGTAGGGAAGCCAGCAAAGTGATTGATGAGCATTGGTACCAATGTACAATGGGACCAAAGCATATTTTGGTCTCCCAACATGGGGCCAAAGGCAGATCATAGTATGGACTGAAAATAGTATAATATAGTTAAAGTACAATTATTATAATGAAATAATTCTTTGAAAAACCCTAACCTATTAAAAAGCCACAAATTTAAAATAGTCTATAAATATTTAACATACAAATGTGAGAATAAAAGTACAGCACATTAAAATCCTCCTCTACAACAATCAATCCATCATCAAAAGCCAGTGGAAATTAAAAGAAGATCAGAGAGTGGGCCAGTCTAGCCTCTATTGTGAAAAGAGGCCCAGTGCCTGAGAGCAGCCACCAAGAAGGCCATCTCATGTGTCTTCCCCAAACATGTCTGTGATAGTAGCAAGACACAGACCAAGCCTTCCCTTGGTGATCTCAAAACTCAGGCAGGGTCATATAATATAGACTTTCAGGTTGTCTTGATTCAAGTCATATAGATCATAATCACAATTTTAAATTATGCCAGTCAATGAAATGGTTGCAGAAAGGAGCTTATATTTTCCCTGTTGTTTGTTACTACTTTCTTCTTCACAGGCAGGCAGGAACATTACATCTATCAATACATTTATCTACATGATGAGGTAGATGTACCTATGCAGTGCAAATGACTGAGAAGTTTTTTCAGTTCATTTTTTTATAAGAAGTAACCAAAATGTGCAAATCTCTTCATAAAAAAGATGGAAAGAATTTGTGACTTGTTGGTTGATGGATGGATTTTTAATGAATGTGGTAGAAACAGATGCTTTTTCAACTCAGTGTTTCAGAATGTATCAAAACTAAACTAAAACAGCTTCATTTTGTTCATCTATTCACCAGCCTTTTAAATGCAGTAGCTGATATCTCAGTGTTGTCTTGTACGTGTGGAAGTCAGAAGTGGAAAGATCCTTTTCTCTGATGTAAAATATCTGCATTCATTTCCAGAGTGCAGAAGTGAAGTTTTGCATGTCCATGTGCATACAGCTTCACATGCACATGCACATGCAGTTATGCATTCAGTTGCACATTTCATGTCTTGCTTTTGTTGTGTGTTGCCATTCAACCCAAGGGTTGCACAACATAATCACACGTGGAGATTGATGCCATGCAACCCTGATGCAGGATTTCAGTCTGTGACAGGGCAGCCAAGCAATATATTATCACAATGAGGCAGTTCAAAGCCATTGAGTGATCTCTCCACAACCCAAGCAAAGGAAGACAGAGAAAGAGACTTACCTGCATGTGCTACTTTTCTGCATGACGTCAGCTCTGTGGTACCCAGACAATTTACAAAATCCGTCATTACTATAAACTACAGGCCAGTCCACAATCTGAGCATTGCCCAGCAAAAAACTTGACTCTAAAAGGAAAGAGAAGGAAAGAAGAAAGGCAGAATTAATGACTTCCATCAAAGAAATGCATCCACATTATTGAGATTAGTGCTACAGAAGAAACTTCAGCTGTGATCTTGCTTCGTCCTAGACAATATGTATTAAAAGTAGTGACAATTGAAACAGCAACACTCCTGCTGAGGAATCAAGCCCCCCATGCCTTTCTCTAAAAGATTTCATTCTATTTCCCCCCCTTCCCATTGTTCTCTCTCATGTAGACACTTAGCATTATTGATCATTGATCATATTCAAACATACTGGACTATTTCTGGGATTCCTCTTCCTTTCTTTTTTGGTTTAAATTAACATGTTCAAACTTTGTGTTCTCCCATGCCTGCCTGCCTAACCTCCCTTTCATGAAAAGATGGTGCCATTTTGGCTATATCAGGATCATTACAATGACATCAAATTAGGAGAAGTAGTGGATATCCTGGAGGACAGGATCAAAGTTCTAAATGAGCTTGACAGACTGAAGATCTATCTTGATCAAAATCAAAGATAAAATCTAAGAAAATGAATTTCTGCAGGGATAAATGTAAGGTACTACATCTCAGCAGGAAAAATGAAATGCACAAATGTAGGATGGATGAAACCTAGCTTAAAAGCAGTACATGCAAAAAGGATTTGGGAGTCTTAGCTGACCACAAGCTAAACATCAGCCAGCAGTATGATGCAGCAGGTAAAAAACACCAATGCAGTTCTAGGGTGTATTGATAGGAGCATAAGGCCCAAACAGACAGGCCAGAATAAAGCTGCTTCAGGTCACATTGGAGGTATGCTGTTTAAATGACAAATGCATCTTAAGAGGCCAGAAGCTGCGCCAAAGCCATGCTCGGAGCGCGGCTTTGGCATGGCTTTCATCCTCTTAGGATGCATGCAGCATTTAAACAGCATACCTGCAAAGTGCCCCCTAAACAGCTGTATTTAGGCCTGTCTGTTCAGGTCCTTAGTGTCCAGATAGAGGGAAGAGTAGTGGTGCTCTATTTTGATTTGGACAGACCTCACCTAGAATACTTTGTCCAGTTCTGGGCACCACAATTTAAGAAGGTATCTACAAGCTGCAACATGTGCAGAGAAGAATAACCAAGATGGTCAAAGTTCTGGAAACCAAGCTTTGAGAAGGCAGAGACAGCCAGATACATTTAGTCTGAAGAAGAGAAGACTGAGAAGTGACATAACAGCTATTTTTAAATAACTGAAGAGATGTTAAGTAGAGGATACCAATGGATTCCAATTACAAGAAAAGAGATTCAACCTAATTAGGAAGAACATCCTTACTATAAAAACTGTTAACATTGGAATAGACTGCCTCCAACGATGGTGGACTCTCCATCTTTGAAGGTATTTAAACAAATGTTGGTTATGCATCTTTCATAAGTGTCAGTGATATAGTCAAGTATTTTACTCCATGTCTCAAGTCTCTACCTTCAAGCCTCAAGTCCTTGCAAGATACTTTCAAGTCAAGTCTTAAGTCATTACTCAAGTCTGGGAACCAACTTTACCAGGAAAAAAGGCGGTACTAGTGAGGTGAGGGTGGAGTTTCAATAACTAGATAATAAAATTGTATTTAGTCCTTAGTTTATAATTTCCTTGTAGTTTCTGAGTAAACCACAGTTTGTGGCCTGATCTAAGCACACAGAGAATTAGCCAGGAACATATTAACTGCTGTTGCCTGGGAGGCCAGTGCTAAAAACCACATGAAACCAAGTTGGATGAAAGGCCACAACTTTATTAGCAACAGCAAACCAGAACAGAAGGGTTGGCACCAAGCATAAGGTCAGGATCTGAAGCATCAAATAACCCCACAGTTAATCAATAAGCAGCATACCTGGTGACCGCCAGGCATTGAGATGACCTAGGGGCTAAGGAACGCCAACTGGCCGCCATCACACCATGCGATCTCTTGTTCTCAAAGCCCCTAGTCACCGGGTGGCTTAACCATGTTGTGACCCCCGCAATGGCCACAACGCATGTCCAGCTCGCCCCCCGGGTCCCTATGGACTCCCAAACCAGTGCTCCATAGCCCTGGTATCCAAACCAACCAGCTCCTGGCCTATGCTGCCGCCCCAAGTTGTGACAAAAAAAACCCAGCACCCAAGTGGAGGGTGGGTGGGAGAGCCGAGCAGCAAATGGCTGCGGGGCTGGGCCGTGTGGCCTATATAAAGGCCAAAGCCCTGCCTCCTCACCCCATGGTGAGGCTCCTCCTCAAGGGCAGCCCAACCAATGCCCTGGAGGACTGAAGCCTCATCATAGAGACTTCCTCCACCCCTACAGAGCGGCGTGGGCGGAAGGGGCGGGCCCTTCTGCTCAGCGCCACCAATCAGGGCAGAGGGCAGCCCCAACCCGGAAGTTGGGGCCAGGGAGCCGCGCCAGCTCCCGTTGGCAAAGTGGCCGGCCCGCGCAGTCAGGCAGCCGCGTTTTAAGAGGCTTTTAACAGGAGAATGTTTTCTTTACTGATGTCCTTTTAAAATGCTATAATAATTGTTTTATTATAATTTGTTTTACTGGGTTTAAATATTGCAATTTACAACCTTTTGGGTTGTTTTTTTCCCCCCTCTGGGACATTTCTAGCTAATCTTGTTGTGAGTTTTGTTGAATCCTGATTTTTGTAAAAAGGTGGAATGTAAATAAATAAATAGGCGATAAAATTACCTATACAACCTCAGACTGGATGTAGAAGGAGAATCACATAATAAATTGCAAGAGAGGAAAAAAAACAGGCACATGAAAGATAAAGGTTCTGGTTCAGTCCATTCATTGCATGTTTAGGGAGCTAAAGGTGTTTGCTTTTTTGTTTTTTGAAAAGCTTCACAATTATATTGGCTTTTTTTGTTGATGAGAAAATTTACACCCAGGTTTTCTGCTATATGAGCAATCCAGCAAAAGTTCACTTTTGGACTACAGTTCCCATAATCCCCTGCCAGCATGACAATGATTAAAAGAACAGAAGTCAATTTGCCAAGGTAAGGAGCAGCCAAGCTGGCTCACAGAAAATGTAAAACAAAATGAATCAATACAGTGTCAGACAACATGACTTCAGAATGGCTTTTTATAAAGAGAGCAGGGAAACAAGGCAGCAGGAAAAGAATCAGACAGCCTGCAGAAAATAATCAACTAAATAAAACCACAAGACAAGTAGTGATGAAAACAAAGTAGGACTGGGGCAAGGAAGTTTGGGAGTTCTGAAGTAACTTTTCCAAGCTTTGCGTCTGGCTCCTAAATTTTCCAGTATAATAAAAAAAATCACTCCTGCCATAGGAACATCTTTCCTATGGCCCTTTGTCTCCAGGATGATTTGTAATGCAAAATTGCTAGGGAGGAGCAGCTCTCTGCTGAACTCTAAGAAGAAGATCTGGGCTGTCTATTAACAAAAAATTATCCTGCATTTTAGAATGGCACAGACTGCTTAGAGGAAATAGGACAGTAAGATGCTGTCTTCTGTAGATCAGACCCTACGACTATCTAGGCAAACATAACTGGAACTATCTAGGTCACAAAAACAAAATGCACAGGTATAGGAAGAAGAGGGATATTTGGTTACTTTCTCCTGGCCTCTCTCTCACTGACTTAGTTGAGAGAAATTACTTTTGAAATTTTACAGAATTGGAAGCTAGCCGAGAATGAAGGAGGGAAATGAGAAGAGGAGAAGAAACTGGGACATTTGAAAATCATCTTAAAAAGTGGGACAGCAGAGGATTATTTGAGATTGTCCTTGCCAAACTGGGACAGTTGGAAAGTATATAGTGAAAGCTATCTGGTACCTGGGAGTGGTTCTAAATGTTGATTTTCCACTATGTTCTGCTTTTGCCCCTTTATGTTTGATCTGTGGCTGTAATAAAGCTGTAATAAAGTTCATCCATCCCTACATTTATATCCCACCTTTTTCCAATATTGGGGCTGAAGGCATCTTACAAAAGTTAAAACAAATACAGACAAAAATACATATAGGTAAAAAGTTATTTTTAAATGCAATTAAACAGTCTATAGAATTAAAGGCCATTTTAAAAGGAGCATTAAAGTAGAAGATAAAAATAAACAAAGCAGCACACCATTAAAAACCAATTGCAGATGATTCATAAAAGCCTGTGGACTAAAAAAAATGTTTTCACTTGCTAGCAAAGTTTTATGCTTTAAAAAAACACCTCTGCTCTGTTGCATGGTTAAGCTTGACTTTATATATTTTATTTTATATCAATATCTTAATTATTAATCTCTCTATATACTTTCCTGATAGCTTGCTGAAGGATGCTCTAACAATGTTTTTAAAAATAAGTGCATTCTAGCCTTGATCTTCCTAATCTGTACTCCTCTTCTTTTCCATTATACCAGACCAATGCTAACTTTTATAAGACCATGCAAGGCCAACACAGTAAAAGTGTTTTTTTTTGCTCTGAAAAGACAGGATTCCTAGAGCAGTGCTGGAACTGGGGGAGAGGTGTGCAGTATATTTTTTGTGTGTCGTTTTAACAGTGGCAGTTACATAACAGTAGGAAGGCAGAAAAAGATGAATCTTTACCCAAGAAGTGCTAAAATAATAGTATGGGATTGTTTCTTTCTTAGAAAAATTTGAGTGGGATTAGTTTAGAAGGGGGAAGGAGAAAAAACGCTTCAATACTTTTCACTTGTCCAACCACAAATATTTGTTTATTCTCTTTGCCCTTATAGAAGTTCATTTGTTAAGAGAAAACATCTCAGGGCTGTTCAACAGTGGAATGCACTCCCTCGGAGGGTGATAGAGTCTCCTTCCTTGGAGGTCTTTAATGGCTGGATGGCCATCTGTCGGGAATGCTTTGATTGTGATTTCCTGCATGGCAGGGGGTTGGACTGGAAGGCCCTTTTGGTCTCTTCCAACTCTATGATTCTACAATTCTATGATTCTATGCTGAAGCAATTGTGGTTTTATTAGGGTTTTTTAAAATGTTTTCCTTAAAATATTTATACTTAAAGCTTTCTGAACCAGATTTTCTGGCTCAGACATTTCTGGAATTTGATTCTTAACAGCCCCCTGAAAAAGGCTTTAAGAGTATATGTTCTTGGGAAACAGCATCCAGTTTGTAACTAGATCCCAAATGCTTCTCTCTCCGAAGAAGATCCACAGGCCTTTTCTTCCAATACAGTATAGCTTTCATGCAGCCTTTGGACTGTCAAAATATTGTCAGCCATTCCCGCCAGCAACTCAGCACATGAAAACCAACTGCTATGCCTTCCTGTCAAAATAACTTCCCTGAGATGCTCTTGGAAGCACCTCAATTTGAAATCAAGTTTTAAATGCCTTCTTTCAAATCTAGTCTTTCAAGTGGAAACAGGTTTCAGGATGGGTGTGAGATGGAGTTAGTAACAATTTTATATATATATGGGGGGGGGGGGGAATCACTTCCATCTCTGAGCTCAGGTTAACCATCAAGCGCAACAGAAATGAAATAGGAGGTCAATCAGTTGTTCATCCACTGTAGAGTTAGCTTCCTTCTTCCATCCTTCTCTGGTAATATTGCCCAGTAATTCTATTTCACTGTCTTCTCATCTTTGCAAAATTGCAGGACACAACAGCACAGAGTGTGACCCCTGGTGGCCAGCTGAGACATTGCTGACAGTCCTCTAACAGCTATTTCATCCTATCATTTCCAGCCAGGATCCAAACCACTTAAAGCTATTTTTTTTAAAAATGTCCCTGTTGAAATCCCCTAATTCATCCTGGCTACAATGTGTGCCTCTACAACAACAACAACAACAACAACATTTCTGTCCAAAGAAAATTCTAAATGGGTAGGTCAGCAAGAGACCACTCTTTCAAGAATGATGGGGGTTCTTTGGATCTCTAAAACAGTCCCATGCAGCCTTGGTATTTTAAATGACATATCAACTGGGTCTCATGGCAATTGTAATCCAAAACTCTGGGTGAGACCTGGGTTGAAGAAGACTGTTCAAAGCTTGACATTCAACTCTACCAGTTCAGATCTACTACTTGAGCACACCAGCATGGTATAGTGGTTTGAGTGTTGGACTAGGACTCTCAGAGACCAGGATTCAAATACTTACTCGGCCATGGAAATCCACTGAATTACCTTGGGCAAGTAGCATTTTCTCAGCCTCAGAGGAAGGCAAATGTAAACCACCTCCAAACAATTCCTTCCCATGATAGGTTTTCTTTAGGGCTGAGGTCAGAAATGACTTGAAGGCACCACCACCACCACCACCACCTGAGCAGTCTCCAAAACTTCTCAAAATGTACGTATAACTACATCAGTGGTGCACACAGTACACCGCCTTAGTCTTGCACTCCGTTTCCATAAGCATCCAGTCATAATGAAAATTACAGCCCCCAAATGATTGCCATCATTTCTACCTCCTTTAAATTTTCAGAGTTGACCAATTGTGTCAATTGGAAAACACACCCATTGTGCACAACACCCTAAAAGTCCCAGAATTTGAATCACCAGATGCTGAAATATTTGGGACAGTGGTTCCCAGCATTTGGTCCTTCTTTAATTTTTGATTGTTGGCCAAGTTGTCTGGAGCTTCTGGGATCTGAAGTCCAAAACAAATGGAGGGCCAAGGTTTGGGAACCACTATTCTAGAAGGGTTGGTTCTCTGTTCAACAAATGGGTTAATCTACTATACTTAGGACTTAATCTGCTATAGTTAGGACTTTAGGTCAATTGTCCTGTCCACAATACAGTAAGGTAAACTGCTTTACCGGATCCACAGCCATGATTACATTTACCAGAGTGAAAACTCGAGAAGGTTCTTGTACCTTTAATGACTGTGTAAAAGAGGGAATTTTAGCAAATGATGCTTGTCATCTATTTGCATTACAAGTAAGTGCTGCTGAAGTTCCTTTTTCTATGCAACTATTAAAGGTACAAGAGCCCTCCTTAATTTTCAATCTGGCAACCATAGCTATGATTCTGAACCAAGCTGAATTTTTTCTTCTTACAAAAGACTCAAGTTAGGCCAAAACAACAAGGCCAAGTGTGGGGAAGATGGTCCATGGTGAGAGCCCCACTCGTTTTTGTTTTTGTTTTTTAATGGCCTCAATGAACCTCCATGCCTTCTAGGAGATAAGGAGGCTAGCTTGCCATTTTTAAAAAAATATAAACAAACAATAAACTAAGAATATCACAAAATAAAAGACGAATAAACACACACACAAAACAATGCAGAGTCAGAAAAGAAAGTTTACTCAAAATTGTGAGAAACAAAACCAAGCCAATCATGAAGGAGTCCTGCTGAGACAGTTTGAGATTTAGAAGATCAGATTTCATCTGCTTTAATTTAAAGTATCAGTCTAGCATTCAATAAGAATGTCTCTCCAGACTTTTTATTGCAGCAATGAGATACAAAGGAGACCTCCAGAGCTGTTTAAATATTCAGTGAAACCAAACCAATTTGTTATTATAAAAATATCAATTTTTATCTCACCACTGATAAATCTCATTTTTGTAGGAAGGTTTTCATTAAGGGCTAATGCAATTACTTTTTTCAGCCAATTGCTCTTTCCAAACTCCTTGGCCATTTTAGGACCAAGAGAGACCTTAAAAAAAAAAAACCCAAGAAGGGAATCATTTTGCCAGCATGAGCTCTTTACAGCTGAATTGTTTTTCTGGATGTTTATTATTAATGAGAAAATCAGTAACGGCCACCTATCTCCTTTGAAGACTTGTCTATTGATCCATTTCACCCTGAAATGCACATCTGTATAGCTTGGCTCTAGATCAAAAGTAGGGAACATTTGGCTATCCAGATGTTTTGTGCCACAGCCTCCGTGGACCCATTTCATTGATCTTGTTCCCTGGTTTTTTCTGAAAGTGAAGTCCAAACTACCTGAAAACCGACATGTCCTCACCTAGATATACACCTAGGCAGTCGCCAGAATGGACACCTGCTCCAAAGCTCTCACAGAATCCTTTGCACTGCTCCATATATCAGGGTTCTTGGCAGGAAAGAAACAGAACAAGGGTTCCTCAGAAGGGGTGAGGAAGACGTGAGAGGAAAGTAACAAAAAGTTTGAACTCAAAAAGAAACCCAGTTACTTTGGAAATTTTTTGAAATGTTGGGATGACTGGAACCTGGCTACCCTGGGGAGGGGGGTATCTTTGATTTTAAAAGTCCTACATGTGTAAGCAATCTGTATTCATCGGAGAGAACTCAGTTGCACTGTATATTGACAAGCATCTTCTATTGTGTCCAGGAAACTAGTTAGTTCACATTCCAGATCAATAAACCTGCAGTGTAAGAGCTTAGTCATATCTTGTCTGTAAACAGAAAGCCTTCTTATAGCACTGCTTGCTGTCTTCTAGGGTCTCCAACCCCTTACTAAACCTTCAGCCTCCAAAAACTGTTTCTAGCTTCTGTGTCACATTAGCCAATGACAATTTAGGCTGATGCCACACTGAAACTGTCATAGCTTCAGCCTATGGAATCCTAGGCTGTTACAGACTGCCAAAATAAAGCGGCTTCGGGTCCTTTGGAGGTATGCTGTTATGATGCATGCATCCTAAGAATCCGGAAGCTGCACTACAGATGGGTGCTTAGGAATGCAGGTGTGGCTTTGGCGCGATCTCCGGACTCTTAGGACCCATGCATCATTTAAATAGATACCTCCAAAGAACCGAAGCAGCTATTTTGGCAGTCTGTAACAGGCCCTGGATTTGCAGTTTGTTGTGGCACAAGAGCTCTCTGCACAGAGAAGCACTTTTTTAAAAAAAACTGTTTTCTTCAGAGAGAAAAAACACCCCTCTGTGTGGGAGAAAAGGTCTTAATGTGCATAGAAAACAAATGGCTGACATCTTTTTTGGTGGATTACAACCGAGTTAAGCTAAATGCACACCAAAGAAACTCTTTTTTTTTTTTTTTTTTTTTTTTTTTTTTTTTTTTTTTTTGTCATTGCAGAGGTTGGAATTTTGTTCTGATCACCCATGACCAAATCCTCTAATCTAAAACCCACTTGTGAGCAATACCAAGGGGTCCCTCACACAGCCACAATGTAGCACATGAACCAGGGCTCCATCTTATTTGCACCTAGGGAGAGGTACTAGAATTCTCTGTCAAGACAGAGCTCTAGAACCTCACCAAAACTACAAACCCCGGATTACATAACATGCAGACATGGCACTTAAAGTGGCCCTTGATATCCACGGGTTTTGGTCCCCAGGCCACAGTCTGTGGAGGCGCGAGTCACATAAAAAAATGGCATAGTAAAATGGTGGCCCTTGTATAAAATGGCAAAATCAAGCCTTGCTTTTTGAAAACTAGTAAAACTGTCACACTCCCTGCAACCTCCATATGATCAATTCCATGTTACTGAAAAGTGAGTGGCTGAGTGGGGGCACATCCACTATTTTCCTGTGGTTGGACCACATTTTAAAGACAGCATCTGCAGAGCACAAACAAGAAGCCTGGAAGTCTCACCAGGAATACTGTGTCCAGTTCGGGCAGCAAACAATTCAAAAAGATATGACAAGCTGGAGCTTGTTCAGTGGTTAGGAACGTGACCAAAATGGTTAAGCATCTGGAAACCATGCCTTATGAGGAGAGACTAGGGAGCTAGGATGTTAAGCCTGGAGAAGAGAAGTAAGTGACATGATAATCCTGTTAAAATATTTGAAGGGAGTAACATGAGAACAGAGCAAGCTTTTTTCTGCTGCTCCAGAGACGAGGACGTAAAGCAATGATCAAATTACCAGGGAAAGAATTCCACCTAAACATTAGGAAGAACTTCCTGACGTAAGAGCTGTTTGACAGTGGAAGACACTCCCTCGGAGTATGGTGGAGTCTCCTTCTTAGGCAGTTTTTCAGATGGACCAAGGTACTGGAGATTCACCAGGACAGAATACTTAGTTCTGCATATGTAACTAAGGCGCCTTACAGAACGGGCCAAGCGGCGCCGTTGCGCCAGGATATGCGAGGGAGGGGCGGCGCTTTCCGGACGCGCCTTGCCCCTCGTGCGTATTCCGTACGGCAAGATGGGGCGCCCTATACAGACGGGTGCGGCCATCTTGACGTAACGGACGCACAGCGTCTGGACGTCTAAACACGGAGAGACGTCGCGGTGCGGCTTTGGCACTTGCGACGTCTCTCCGGGTTGCCAGAAGGAGCGCGATTTTCGCGCTCTTTTTTTACAGCACGGGGGAGTGCGTGGTTTGCTGCAGCGCTTCCCCCGCTGCAACTGGCGGGGCCCAAGACCGCCCCTTTTGGACGTCTGTAACGGCCTAAGCCTGAACAGACAGGCCAAAATAAAGCTGCTTCAGGTCACTTTGGAGGTATGCTGTGTTTAAATGCTGCATGCATCCTAAGGAAGCCGCACCAAAGTCATGCTCCAGTCCTAAAAACCAGAGTGCAGTTTTGGCACAGCTTCTGGCCTCTTAAGATGTGGGTGCTCATTTAAACAGCATACCTCCAAAGTGACCTGAAGCAGCTTTAATTTGGTCGGTCTGTTCAGACCCTAAGTAACCAATGTAGAATATTAGTACTATTATTTAAATTTATTTTATATTCCACTTTCCTTCCCCAAGACTGGATGCTCAAGGCAGCTTACACATTAAAAAGATTATAATTAATTAAAAGATCATAAGGAAATTAAAAACATACCAAAAGGAAATATTGGCGCATTACAAACCGCCATTTAGTACGCAGTCTGCGCGTACTAGGGTTAGAAAGGGGCATGCTAGGGTTAGGAAGGGTCTTACCTTCCTAACCGGCCCTGTCTCTAGTACACGCGGAGCGCATAGTAAATGGCGATGCCCATCCACATGGGCGCCACCATCTTTATGTCTCGGATGCACAGCATCTGGACGTGGCACAGCGGAAGTGACGCCGTGAGTGCGCGCTTCGCGGCACCACTTCTGGGCTTTCGGCACTTCTTTTTAGCTGTGCTGGGAAGCCTCACAGTCTGGCCACTGGGGCTCCTCGGTGCAGCTAATGGTGGCGGCGGCAGACCACCCGCTTTTGGACGGTCTGTAACGCGCCACAAAAACCAAATTAAATTATTAATCATATTAAAAACAATAGCAATAGCATTTGCATTTCTATACTTCTTATCAGTGAACTCAGCATTCTCTAAGCAGGCTGTAAGCCGATTGCCCCCAACAAGCTGGGGACTCATTCTACCAACCTACAAAAGGATGGAAGGCTGAAGCAACCTTGGAGCCCTGGGATCAAACTCACAACCTTGTGGCTGTAGTACTGACTTTTAACCACTGCGTCACCAGGGTTCCTTAAAACATGCACTTTGAAAAATAATTTCAAAAACTTTAACAATACAATTTAAACTAAGACAGCACCTATGGCTCTTTCTTTAGAAGCCTTCCATTCTGAAAGCTTGTCTGAATCAAAAGTCTTCATCTGAACATAAAACAGGTATAAAGGGACCATTTGGCCTCCCTAGAGAGGGAGTTCCAAAGTCTAGAAGCAACCATTGAAAAACTTCTCTCTCATGTTTCCACCAAGCATACCTGCGAAGGTGGTGGTTTTGAAGGAATCTCCTGTGGATCTCAGGGTCCAGACAGGCTTATATTGTGCTGCCACACTGGAGAATTCATGCAGTTTATTGGTGGTGTGTGCCTTCAAAACATTTCCGACTTATGACGACCCTAAAGCGAACCTATTATGGGGTTTTCTTGGCAAGGTTTCTTCAGTGGAGGCTTGCCATTGTCTTCCCCTGAGGCTGAGAGTGTGACTTGCCTCAGATTGCCCAGTGGATTTCATGGCTGAGCTGGGAATATGCCTCTGGTCTCAGAGTCATACTCCAACACTCAGATCTCTGTGCCCTACTGGCTCTCTGCATGCAGTTTGACACTGCTTTAATTGCCACTACTCCATCCTATGGAATCCTGGAATTTGTAGTTTGTTGTGGCACCAGAACTCTCTGACATAGAAGGCTAAATAAAAAACTAAAATCCCAGAATTCCATAGCATGAAGCTGTGGCAGTTAAAGTGGTGCCAAACTGCACTAACTCTGCAGTGTCAATGCAGTGAGTTTGTCAGATACCCTGGACCTAAGCCATATAGGACTTTATAAGTTATCATCAACTATTGAAACATAGCTACATACATCTCCTGACACAGGATCTTGGACAGCTGTTTTGCATAGAAAAAGTTTAGGGGGACAACACCTTCACATGTTTCAGGATGTTGAGATCTTAGTGAAAAACTGGGCAAGATACCCTTCTATTATTCTTCCAGGAAGGGTTTTCCAAACTGTCAGGAAACCCGTCTTTCAACCTGGGAGTGGATGCTAATGAATAATGAATATTCTTTCCATCCCTAACCCACACTACACCTGAATTGTTAGTACTGCAGCATTGCTAGAATCTAATGATTTCACACCAACAGACTATGTGAAAAGGGGAGGGGGGGTTAGGATCATAACAAAATAGTTAGCTTACGCTTCTGTAGCAGGAAAAAAAAAACAATAGCACAGTTTCCCTGAAGAATGAGCATCGGGGTAAATTCCCCAGTGAGGTCAGAAAATGAAAAGAAGGAGTTCTTATCATGATTTAAAGAGGGATTGGTAAAATATTCGGGAGAAAGTGCAAGATCTTAAGACACTGAGAGTGAACAGTAGCTTTTCCTTTGCACAATTGTCCATAGCAACCAACCCTTGCACCATCCCGCTGTGGTCTAAGCATACTCTGAATCAAGGGCACCCCCTTCATTATTTTTTTACTGCTGAAAACAATGTCAGAATTAGAGCTCTCTGCCATTTCCAATTGATCCATCCTTTTCTTCTGCTCTGTTTTGTAACACAGTGATGGAGAGACACTCAAAATAAGAAAGTGAGAAAGTAGGTCAGCTACAAACTGATGGTGTCAGGAGCAGATAAACTCAGGTTTCATTATGGTGGGAACCACTATGCTTTGCCCCTCAGTTTATAAGGCAACTTATCATAACAGCCTTTTTCACATTACTTTTTGAAATCATCACCAGTAACCCCCCCCCCCCCCCCCCCCCCCCCGCCGCCCGCCCAGGTATCCTTCTGTCAGCAGATGAAAATGTCTTTATTATCAAACAGGCTTTTAGAACTGAAGGCTTTAAGGAAAGGGCTTCTAACCATGCTCAGTTCAGTTTTGAGACCACTTTACTGAACGCCCTGGCTCAATACTAGAGAATTCTAGGAACAGAATTGGATTATTTCTGCAGTGTGTTTTGGACCTAAGAGGGTCTTACATTACTTTAAACTGTACTAGTTGCATCACGGCTTGTTATCCTTTTTAAGTATATGCTTTAAATTGTTTTAATACTTTTAATAGTTTAATTTGTATGTATTAAACTGTGAGCGAGTGTACTATAGTGGTCTGAGTACTCTGAGGCTGAGACTATGACTCTGGAGATCAGGGTTTGGCTCACTGAAAACTCACTGGGTGGCCCTGGCCAAGTTACACTCTCTCAGCCTCAGAGGATGGCACTGGCAAACCCCCTCTGAAGAAATTTTGCCAAGAAAACTCTGTGTTAGGGTCACCTTAGGGTCACCTTATGGTGAGCCTGGGAATGGCTCACCCAGTATGTGTGTGTGCATATATATACACACACCCAATTTTTTTCCAGGCAAGCATTCTCTGAAGATGCCAGCCACAGATGCTGGCAAAACATCAGGAAGAAACTCTTCTAGAACATGGCCACATAGCCCGAAAAATCCACCAAAAAATGGCAGGTTCATAGGGGAGAATATGGTCATTCAGATAACCTGGATTTGAACTGCACAGAGATTTATACATCATCACCAGCCAGTGGTGTCACTAGAGGGGTGCAGGGGGATGTGGACCATATCAGGTAACACCCTAAAGGGAGTGACACCACCACTCCTCAAACATCTGCTTTTGGGCAAAAATGAGCTGTGACATTTGCCTGCATCTGGTTAAAATGCTGAAGAGATGGAGTGAGTGGGGTGAGGCTCAGTGGAAGGAGAAATTTTTTCACTGCAGCCACATGAATCTATGTCTATGTAAATGCACTGAGGCTATGTGTATGATATTGTAATTTAAAGGTATGATTTTAATTGTGCTAGTTGTTGCCATCACAGCTATAACCAAGACATTCAGTGATATATGGGAGTTACAATTAAAGAGTAACATTAGCGGAAAAAACATTACTAAGGATTCTGCATGGAAGGGCTTCCCAACCTGTGCTCCAAGGAGCCCTTAGGGCTCTGCATGCACTGTCCAGGTCTTCCACGGCTGCTCCAGGAAAATGAAAGAAATAAAAACTGAATGAAATTAAAGAATAAAAATATATTCTTACATATACACTCCTAAACACCATTAACTTCCAATACATAGGGGTTCTGCCATAGAAATAAGGGCTCAGTGAGTCAAAAAGTTTGGGAACCCCTACTGTATAATGTGGGATGGGAGGAGGTCAGTAGGGGGTGACACCATGAGTTACCACACCGGCTGACACCAACCCTAGTGATGCCACTGTCACCAGCACTTTGAATTGTGGTCAGAAATGGATGGAAAGCCAGTGGATCTGTTGCAGGAAGGAATTTAGGTGCTTCATGTAGCCAACCCTACAGCAAAACAATAATAATTTGTTTTGAGGGGAGAAATTGTACACTATTCCTAGACTTCATGAATGGTTTTGTCAGGATCAAAACACATTACAGAAATAATCCAGTTTGAAACCACTTTAACTGTCCTGGCTCAGTGCTAGGGAATCCTGAGAACTGTACTTTATTGTAGCACCAGAGCTCTCTGACAGAGAAGGCTAAATGTCTCATAAAACTACAGTTCCCAAAATTCCTTAACATTGAGCCAGGGCAATTAAAGCGGTCTCAAACTGAATTATTTCTGCAGTGTGTTTTGGACCTCAATCAACATCCCTAGTGGATGATGCCAAACAAACATGAGCCAAGGATGAAAGACCTACATTACAAATGCGGCACTCGAACTAGGACCTTCTCTTAGTTCTTTTATCTTAAAATCAGTTGTAAAATCTGTGCCAGGAAGCATCCTGAGTAGCACATTAGCAATTCCTTCCCACAGTCTAGTCCTGGGGGTGTTAATCAAAATTAGAGATGAGCAGATCTGCCAAGTCCATTTCTATGGACTTTCTCCCTTTGTGCCATCAGGTCTGCTCCATACCAGCATCCTGCAGATCCTGTTACATTTCTTTAAAATATTTTTGAATGTTTTAACCTACGCACATTAATGTTTCCTTCTATAGCACTAGGAGATCCTGTGTTATAGGGTGAGATATAAACATTGAAACAGACCAACAAACCGATAAATATCTGTACAGATTTTTTAGTACATTTTTCAAATGGATACATTAATGAACACATGCTACCACTGAGCAAATGTATAGCAGATTGCTTTAACTACATTGTTTTCATGTACCACACTTGGGATCCCCTGTGGGAGAAAAGTGGGGTTTAAATTAAATAAATGAATGAATTACTGCTTGACTGCTTGTCCCTACCACTCCACAATAGGAGACAAGGCAGAGTATAAATGTTTTACGATACAGATTCGTTAATAAATTAATGGGTAATGATAGCATCACATCAGTGCAGGTCTTGTAGTCCTCAGGGAAGGATCTACACTCCAACCATTCTGAAAGAATATCTATTTGCATGTGTGTGCATGCGTATCTGTGTGTAATATCCACTCTGTTTCTGTCCAGTTTTACACACAAATCCTGTCTTACAGAAACCTCTGGGAATATTTGATTCAGGCCTACATCAGAGTTAGGACAGGGTTGGGCAGGCTTCAAACTGGCAAGTGTGTGAGAGAGAAGGGAGATTATGATCCTGAATCTGGAAATGTATCATCACATTCTGCACAAGCAGAACAACAAAATGTCTCCCATGATGGAGAGGGGAGATAGGAAAGAAGCCCCCAGCTGTGATCCTATGGTTGGACACACAGCAACAAGGCATCAACTGGGACCATGTACAAATTCTCCAGCTGTCCTGGAAGCAAACCACAGTTGCGGGGAACATAGCTCTGCCTGCTGCCCCACTCTTCAACAACAAATGGGTGTTTTAGGGGCACTGCCCTCAAAGGTGGGTTGAGGGGGATTTGGTCTTTGTGCAAACTTGAGAATGCCAGTCCCTGCACTATACTGGCCCAAAATGTGGAGGGAGGGGGCTTACACAAATGTAACTTAAACTTATGGTGGCTTCAGTCACTATCAGGATGCCAGCCTATGTTTTATGAGCACCTTGCCATCTATCAGCTGGCTCTAGGTGCAAAGCAGCAGCTCAAGTAGGCAGACCTATGTTAAGAATTCCTGAGCACACCCTCAGATCATGAACCTCTCACAAGTACCAGAAAGAAGTTAAATCTTCTCAGACAAATCCCATGCCTTGTTTTCCTCCAGTCGTTTTTGCAACAACCAACTGCACTGGTGGTGTCTGTTGTTGCCTCCTTGGCTATAGGGCACTGAGGCTGAGGTGTTTTATCTGAACTTAACAGGAAGCCTTATTTATACTTGCATATTTAATTACTTACTTGGGCTGCATTCACATTGCAGAAAGAATCCAGTTTGACACCGCTTTAACAGCCATGGCTCAGTACTAGAGAATCCTGGAAATTGTAGTTTATTATGGCATCAGAGCTCTCTGACAGAGAAGGCTAAATGTCTCACAAAACCACAGTTCCAAGAATTCCATAGCATTGAGCCAAGGCAGTTAAAGAGGTATTAAACCAGATTATTTCTGCAGTGTGGATGCAGCCTTATTTCCTGCCAGTAAATAATACAGTCAGTTTAGATAATTTAACAAAGGTTATAACAGTAAGAATAAGGTAAGCAGCCTGAAAGATATTAAACCAGCTAACAAGTAAAAAGCAAGACCATCTAAAACCTGAGAAAACAATTTTAAATTTTAAAAAGTTTTCACGTCTCTGAGGTGCTGATGCTATTCTGGGAATAAGGTTTGGCACTTTAAAGGAACTATCTAAACTATCACCTTCAAACTCACAGCTGCATCTTCACTGCAGAATGAATGCCGTTTGACACTGCTTTAACTGCCATGCCTCAATGTTGTGGAATGCTGGGATTTGTAGTTTTGTGAGAAATCTAGACTTCTCTGTCAGAGTGCTCTGGTGCCACTGCAAACTGCAAATCCATAAAACTCTATGGATTCTATGACAGTTAAAGTAGTGTTAACCTGTATTAATTCTGCAGTGTGCCAGCAGCTTCAAACTCAATGTGGATTTGTCACTCCATTGGAGTTTATCAGACAAGGGGAATTGAAAGTATAATCTGATGGCAATCTGAACATAATCATGGGGTTTCACATTATTGCGTGATAACCCACTACATACAAATTCAGGCAATGGGAAGTCGGTCCGAATGCAATCATGTGGTTTCACGTTGTTGTGTGATAGACTGCCACGCACAAATTTGGGCAATGGCATGCTATTTTCGGGCAATGGGGAGCCAGTTTGAATGCAATGCGTATTCACGTAATTGCATGAAACTAGTAACCTTAAGTGAGTGCGTTCTGGCCCCACTTTCTTTTCATTCAAATTTCAGAGAAATTCCTCCCATTTGACAAACTCCATTGACATGGGAACAAACACACCCAGACATCTTCTATCCATTCCAGCCTTCTGGTTTCCACCAACCACCAAAAGCTCTTTTAGACTTTCACAGACATAAATGGTTGTCGTGAAAAAAAAACAACTCCTAGGACAGAAGCAGCTGGAGAAACTTTTACTGCCGTTCTAAATCTAATTTCTCCCCATCCTGAGGATGACCATGTTCAACCTGCTGGCTATACCTAAAGGTGAGAAACTTGTCAAAGTGACTACCCTAATTCAACAGTAACATGGGTTAAGACACAAGAATTCTAAGGCAGATTTTATGTGTGCGGCACTCAAAGTCCTGGGCTTCGAAGGTCCATTTCCGTTTCTGACATAATCATTTAAAAAAGCATCTCAGTATCGATCCATCCCAAACAGGAATGAATTCATGGACTGTGGTGTGTTCTTATAAAAGAAGAATAAAGGGCAACAAAGTCCCATGTGCTATTTGATGGTCCAAAACCTTTTATTTCTTAAAAAGCTCAATATGTTTTGGCCTTGTCACCTGTTGACCATCTTCAGGGGCTATTACCAGAAATTTCTGGAGTTGCAGTCTACACTCTCAATCAAAGTGGTCTCTATGACAAGAGCAAAATGCATTGGGCTTTTTAAGAAATAAAAGTGTTTGGACCATCACACAGCATATGGGACTTGGTCTCCTTTTATTCTTCTACTGTGAATGCGTGCTTTCCGGTTTTTTGTTCTGCTCCTTTTGTATTCTTGTAAAACCAAGAACTGAACCACAGTGGTAGTTGATGCCTACTGGGAGTACTGGAGCAAAGAGCAATGTCACCATAAACTAAACCAGGGGGTCCCCAGAGATGGAGCCAATTACATCTCAAATGCTACCTATTGTCCTCCCTTGCAGTGTTTAAGGATGCCTTGCAGTTGGGGAAGTATGTTGGGAACGCAGGCCTGAATCCACAGGTTTAGATCCAGCTGGGAACCAATGTGGAATAGTGCTTTGAACATTGGACTATGATTCTGAAAGACCAGGGTTTGATTCCCAGCTTGGCCATGAAACTCACCGGGTGACCTTGGGCAAGTCACATGGTCTTGGCCTCAAGGGAAGGAAAAGCCAAACCTCTTTTGAACAAATGTTGCCAAGAAAACCTCATGATAGGTTCGCCTTAAGGTCACCATAAATCAGTAATGACTTGAAGGCACACAACAACAGTGTAGAACCACTGGATGAAAAGCTGAATAGTGAATTGACAAGTAGGGAAATTCCACAGATAGTTTGCTTTAAGAAGGAACCTTTAGGAACCAGGAGTGGTGTCCCATCTACCCACACAGTAGGGACATCCCTGTTGGTCCCTAATCCTTGATGGCCATCCATTCCTAATCCTTGCATGTCCACAGATTGTTTGTTTTTTATACAACTCACTGGAATAAACCCTATATTTTTATGGTGGTTATTAATATTAAAACTTGGTCATATCCAATGGTCAGTGATGGAAATGGAATTCTTATGTTTAGTAAGTTTTGTGAGAACAAACTATCCAGTCATCATAATAGTGTCAGGATACCGGGGCCTTGAAGAGATTGAAAATGCCAAGGGCATCATGAGGCGGATAGCATTGCTGTGTTCTTATTGTTGATCAATAGCTTTTCTCTATTTTGGGGTGGGGAAACTGGAAAACATCTCTTCGGGAGTAAGCAATATATTACTTAAAGCATATAATGAAGCTATCCTGCTTTTGACACCACATTGTTCTTTTTGTTGCTTTGTTGTTGTTCTCCTTCTGGTCACTTCTGATTTATGGCAGTCCTAAAGTGAACCTACAGCAGGGTTTTCTAGGGCTGATAGTGTGACTAACCCAAGGTTAGGCAGTGGTTTTCCATGGCCAAGCAGGAAATCAAACTTTGATCTCCAGAGTCATAGCCCAACACTGAAACCATTATACCATGCTGGTTCTCATTTCTGTGGGATTAAATAAGAATACAAAATGCTGTTTTTTATTGCTTAGAGGATTTTTTTAAAAGAAAAAAAAATGGTATGAATTTCCCTCAATGTTTTATTAGCTAGTTTCACAGGGTGGATTCTAGATTTATGTGTAAACAGCCAAGCTGGGGGAAGGGGGCTTCCCCACCTCCTTTGTCCCCACAGTAGATCCCGGGAAAGTGTTCCTAAGAGACAGATGGAGTTTGTTGAAGTGGGAGTGGATGAGTTTGTTGAAGTTTAAGTGGATGAGCTGTGATGCAGTGATAACTTCTGCTGTGAGCAGAAGATACCACCAGCAAAAAACAAGTCCAACAGCTGAGAAATCATGGTCTGCCTAGGCCAGAATTCCATCTAGAGGTTGAAAGGGCCACTTTTTGCATTACAGTTTCCCAACTTCCCTAGGGCCCAGCAAGGTATAGCATTTTAAATGTTAAGACCAGGATGCTGAAAGACCTGGATTCAAATACCTACTGAGCAATAGAAACCCACTGAGGAACCTTGGGCAAGTCACATTCTCTCAGCCTCAGGGGAAGGTACTGGCAAACCTCCTGTAAATAAATCTTGTCAAGAAAGCCCTATGAGAAAGTCACCATAAGCTGGAGTTGACTTAAAAGCTTTTAACAACAGTAACAAAATCCCCTAGGTAGCATGAACTAGGGTATTATGGGAGCTGTAGTCCAAAAAGCAACTTTTCTATACTCTCACCTGATTTTAAAATAGACCAACTCCCCCTTTGGGATGAATTCAGAAACATATACTGGTGCTCCTGCATTATTTGGTCAGCATTAGACATTAAGAAATATGCTGTCTCTGACCGTCTACAAATAATTTCAAGGAGCCATCTTAGCTTTTATGAATTCAGCTATGGGCCCTATGAACATGACATTTGGAAAGTCTCGATCTCTGCAAGTGGAAAGGGAAATCTTGTTGCTAGAGACTGCTCTCAGCTTTGGTGCAAACCAATATAGTTTCTCCTTGCATTTGGTGCACTGACAATAGAGAAGGCAAAAAGCCCCCTCTGTGAATTTCTCAAGAAGATCAGGAAAGTATGCCTGCCCTGATACACTTTATTACCCAGATAGACCAACAGAAGTTGAAAGTATAAAGAAGAAAACCCCTAACAAAATGGAGAAGGGAGGGTATGCCAAAAAGGCACTGCTCAGCCCCCCAGCCCAATTCCAGCAGGGCTTGCAACTTGGCAGTTCATCCACAGAGGTTTCTCCCTCTCTGTCTCATAGAACTGTTTTGCTCAAAACAACCAAGCAAAAAAAGGTCAAACAATTATTGTGCCATGAAACAATGCCCCATGAAATAACATGTCCCTCTTTTTGCATTGGATCGTTTGCCGTTTGTTTTACTGTCGCATAGCACTGTATAGCTAGAAATTCTATACATAAATGCTTTTTAGAATTAGGAAGGGAGGAGAATAAGACATGACATTGACATCCATGTTAGGAAGCCTGTGCTTGGGGTTGTCTGGATTTCTGAGTTCATGTTACACCGACTGGTGTGTATTCTTCCATATCAACCAAAAAGCATGGGATGTTGTCTGTCCCATGTGAAACAGAAGGCACATAACTTCCACAGACTTTGGATTCTCTCTCTCTCTCAATCTGTGTGTGTGTGTGTGTGTGTGTGTGTGTGTGTGTGTGTATTACAGTGACAGTCTTTTAAAAAACCATCCTGATGGGGGATTGTACAGGTAAAACTACATTTTTCATCATGGAGTTTCTACCACATGAGACACCCATTAAAAATATAAGTACTATGTAGAGCAGAAGAATTACCTTTAAATGTAACCATTGGAAAGGGCTACAGAGAATGAGATGGTCTGTATAAGAAAATATTACAAGCGCATACAAGGGATAGACTGTTGATATGGAAGCCTTGGGTTCAAATGTTCACGCACCTCTCGGGTTCTCTGAATAGTTCTGAATGAGTCATGGATCTCTCAACTCACCCTATGTCAAAGCTGTGAGGGGAAATGGGATAACCCTGTGTACATCACCCCATGCTCTGTGAGAGAAGCATAGGATAGACAAATGGAATAGTACAGGTTAAAAAAAGTTGTTTAATAAATTATTACATAGGTGAAGTAGGGACATATTTTGAAAGCGTAGAGATAAACTCAAGAAAACACCACAGTGCCATAGCATTCAAATTGATCTTCCCAGCCCCTCCCAAGAAAGCAGTCCTGAAGCATCAGGAGGAATATATTAGATGGACAGAGAGTTTCTTTATCTAGAAACATCAGTAAAAATCCATAGTATGTTATGTTTGTCTGCACACACCACTGTGCAAGCAAGTCTTAAATAGCCTGATAACAGAATGTACTGGTTGGAGAAATGAGGGGCTATCTTTCTTTCTTATCCTCCAATGCATTTTTCAATCGGCATAAACTTGTCTAAGCAGGAAATCATATATTTGTATTTTGTTATTTTTATGATCACTTGTTGAAACTCCCACATCCTCTGCCTCACAAACCCCTCCTCTTAACTGAACCCCTTGAAATTATTTCTCTGTTTTTTTAAAGCATGTGGAGGCAATGAACTAAGAGAAATGAAACTAAACTTTCAGAGAAAATTAAAACTTAGGTTACTCAACAGTTTCCACTCTAAAAGATGCTTCTCTGATTTTGTCCTGCTGTGGTACTGAGTGGAATCATTTTTGTGGGTGACACAAGACAATTGAGGTTGCAATCCTAACTGCATTTTTCTGAAACTAAGTCCCACTGAATCCAAGGAGGGTTACTTCATAGTAGACGTGGAGTGGATTGTATAGCTGAGAGTTCTTATTGTGTCGATAAATCCACCCCTTCAATTTCTTCCATCAGAGGGATCCCAATTCTCTTTCTTTCCTTTTCTGACTTACACACACAAATACACACAGAGACACAGAAGACATACACACTTCTCCCTGCAAGAGAAATGAAAATGCCCCAAAGATACAAAGAGGGACTGCTTCCATTCTACCTCTCTTAATTTCCCCTCTTCTTTTAACTCCCTGCTGAACATGTACAGAGTGTCACCTGAATTGCACTGCCTTCATGGCCATCTGCTCTCACCTTAAATTTATTTGAATTGTACACTTCCTGAAGGACAGAATCTCTCCCCCTCCCCCACATCACTTTTCCTCTCATTCTGAAACTCTGCAATTCACCGGGTAGAAATTCCCTAACACAACGTTTACAATGATGATGAATATCGGCAACAATGATGGTCAAAATAAAATAGCAATAGCCATCCAAGTTTTCAACCAGACAATAAAAGTTTTAATTGGAATGCCAACCCTGTTGATACTGAGGCCGTTCTCAGCTTCCAACATCTTTTGCCTCCAACATCATTTGCCATCTCCAGTTGGAGAGAGTGAAGGCAATTTCTGGTAAACTTTGAAGCAAGTTTGACCCTTACCTTCTCTGCTTTGGTGCAACCTCCCCTTGATCCAGGCAAAAAAGAGATGGGGGAGTTGGAGGCAGAAGAAAAAGAAGAAGGGGGAAAGGAGAAGACGGGAAGGAGAAGGAGAAGAGAAAGGGAAGGAGAAGAGAAGGAGGTAGTGGAGAAAGTGAAGAAGGAGAAGAAAAAGAAAAAGAGAGGGAGAAGGAGAAGGAGAAGGAGAAGTAGGGGACCTAGAAGCCCGGCCTCCTCCTTACCACTTGAGCGCCGGACAATGTTCTCCAAGAACGTGTTCTGTGGTGCCACCAGTCCTCTCTTGCCCCCCGGCATCCTGGGCATGGAGATCCTGGATCTGGAGCGAAAGGGTGGTGGTGGGGAGGGTGGCGGGGAGGGTCTGGCAAGCTCTCCGGAGCCCAGTGCCGTGGAGTAGCTGTGGGAAGGTGGACGAGGCAGTTCATGGTAGTAGCGCTCCAGCGGCTGGTGAAGCCCCAACTGTGGCAAGGTGGCGCTCACAGCTGGGGAGCCAACGGGTTGATTGGGCCTGCACGACAGAGGGGCCCAGGTGGCCCTCTCCTCTGCCTCCGCTTCTTCGGTGCCCACCAGCCAGGCGGGCGGGCACCATGACCCTCAAGGTCGTTCCTTGGCCAAAGGGTCCCCGGAGGAGGGAGGCTAGCTGAGGTCAGAGGAGAAAGAGAAGCAACACTGCTGAATCCCTGGCTCCTAAAAGCCCAAAAGCGCCCAGTGGAGAAGAGGAGGCAAAAGTTCCATTCAGACCCAAAGGGTTGAAAACCCAGCCCAAGTACTGTCCTTCCCTTCTTCTCCCTTAAGAAGAAAAATGATCGCGGAGGTTCAGCCCAGCAATCGCTTATCCGAAAAGAGTAGAGAGAGTGTGTGGTTTAAGCGCTTGCTTCCGATATGTAGAGTTTCAGGACCCTGGACAGCTCCTTCCATTCAAACTTATGGAGAATTTCCTCCGTTTAGCACCAAGGGGAGTGCCTCTATGTCAGCACCCTCTGTTCAGTGCCATTGAGTTGCCGCCGTTCAGCACCGCGGATAGCTCCTCCGCTCAGCTCTGGGAAATTTCCTCCTTTCAGCACCAAGGGGCAGCTCCACTGTTCAGGACCCTGGGCAGTTCCTCCGTTTATCCGTATGGGCACGCTCTCCGTTTAGCCCACTAGACAGCTCCTGCTTTCTCCTGCAGGCTGGAAGAGTCAACTTTGCCAGGCAATTTCCTCCTCCTCCTCCTTCAGCCTATCTCTTTGCTGCCCAAGAAAGACTCTCTTCGATCCTCTTGCTCTCCCCCCCCCCCCCCCCCCCCCCCTCTCCTCTTGGATCTGTGTTGGGATTAGCTGCGCCCACGCACCCAGGCTATGGCAAGGGGGAGGGAGAGGCGGCTAGCTGGCTGAGTTAATGGCTAGCTGAGTGGCTGAGTAGCTAGGTGGATGGGTGGATGGGTGGCTGGATGGGTGGCTGGATGGCTAGCCGGGTGAGAGGATGGATGGATGGATGGATGGATGGATGGATGGATGGATGGATGGATGGATGGTTAGCTGGGTGGGTGGATGTCTGTTTGGTTAGGTGGGTGGGTGGCTATCTGACTAGCCGGCTGGATGGCTAGCTGGGTGTCTGGGTGGTTAGCTGGTCGGGTAGCTAGCTGGCTGGTAGGCTGGGTGGATGAGTGGGTGAATGAATGGTTGGCTGGCTGGCTGGTTGGGTACTAGCTGGTTCGGTGGGTGGGTGGTAGGTTGGGTGGGTGGGTGGGAGGATGGCTGGCTGGCTGCGTGGCTAGCTGGATGAATGGATGGTTAGCTGGCTGGGTGGCTAGCAGAAGAGCTCAGTTCTTCGTCCGCACCCCAGCTTGAGATCCAGTCCGATGCCAGGCTCAACTTGTTCAGATACTTCCCACGGAGCCTCCTCTTTCCTCCCCTTTTGGAGAGGAGCGATGGAAGGGAAAGCGAGCGGGTGGGGCCCTTTTCCCAAAGAGCCAGGCTTCGGGTGAGACCGAAAGAGGAAAGGCGGAGAGGAGTTCCCAGCAGCCAGCCCAACCTGAGATCCAGTCCTTCTCCTCCAGCACTAGCAGAGATACGCCTTTCCAAAGCGAGAGAGCCAGAGAGTCCGGGCTCTTTGCTGCCTTCCACCAGGAGAGAAAGAGGCTGAATAATTCATAAGAACCCAGGCGTTTGTTTCGGAAAGAAAGGGAAAAGAGTGGGGGGTGCAAAGGGGGAGGAAGGGAAGAAGAGAGAGGAGGAGGGAGGGGGAGAAAAGCTGATGGGGGTGGAGAAAAGCAGCCTCTTTGGCACGAAGGAGAAGCAAGAGGAGGAGGTGAAAGAAGGAACAACTTTATGTTCTGTTGCAAAAGAGAGCCAGCGAGATTTTCATCCAGGCATCCAGAAGGACACTGCAGCTGTTGCAAGAGCCTTTGGAGGAGACCAGAGAAGTTTCCTGAATCCTCCATCCATCCCCGTTGCCTTTCTGTCAGATCACTTCATCCCGAATGCAAGCGAACTTCCAGGTTCAGAAGCAGTCTACCTTTGAATATTAGGAGCTGGAGAGATGAGAGAAAGGGCCGACGCTGAACTTGGTTTCTTTTTCCCAGTTCAAAAGAGGACAGTCCTGTTGCTTATTAATTCTGCTGGAGAGCTTCCCTGAAGCAGATTCTTGGGTTTCTTGTGCCTGTGGGTTTGTGTGTGTCCATTTTGGCATATATTATCAAAGGGAGGTTTGTCAAAACAAATTGGTAGTTTCAAGGGGAAACTTCAAGCCTTGGGGTGTATAGGAAGCTGTCCTACACAAATGCCCCTCGGGACTCTGGTTTTAATGGTCTTTACTCATGAGTATGTGTGCCTCAAGGTGCAGCTAGGCAGCCTCTCCTATCTAGTTGAGAGCAATTACCCCTAAAGAACCAAACTCTTTCTGGCCGATTTTAGCATACCTTTCTCTTTGTTCATTGATCAAACCATCACACCACACTGGCATTCTTGGCAAACCTTTCAAATCCATAGAAATGTATCAAACGGCCATCCCAGCCTCTCTCTCTCTCTCTCTCTCTCTCTCTCTCTCTCTCTCAGCATCAGATAATGGCCAGTATCAGCCCATCTCAGGGCTCAGGGCTGTGGTGATTCACATACCTCTCTTTCACACAACACAAATATGGACCTTTGATTAGGTTTTTGTTATTGGTTACAGTATTTACAAGACTTGGACTCAAGGCAGCTACTTCATTATAAATTATTATTATTATTATTATTATTATTATTATTATTATTATTATTATTATTATCTTATTTTTAAGATAGGGAGGGGTGTTGGGGTAGAGTGTTATGTATAATTGGTTTTATATGTATTGTGTATTTTATTGTTACTTTTGTGTTATTGTGACCCACCTCAATCCATAGGGAGTGGCGG
>NC_056522.1:370355677-370396700 GCF_019175285.1 Sceloporus undulatus | reverse complement strand
GATCTTATTATTATTATTACTACTATTTTACTTGATGTGGCTCCATGGAAACCTGAGGTTGGCAGTTTTGTGGGGGAGTTAGTATTCGCCCCAATGATCTCTAATGGCTCCCCAAACTACAAATGACAGGATTCTGAAGAGTGCAGCTATTATTATTATTATTATTATTAACCTTTATTTATGAAGCGCTGTAAATTTACACAGCGCTGTACATGCAATCTTTTTAGTTAGACGGTTCCCTGCCCTCAGGCTTACAATCTAAAAAGACATGACACAGAAGGAGAAGGGAGTGGTGGAGGGAGAGGGTAAGAGGTCCAGCAGTTCCTCTCAACCTCCGAGGTCTGGACCAAGGCAGATGGACTGGAGGGAGGGCAAGGCTTCATAATGGATGGTTAATCATTATCCAGAGAAAATACATAATCACAAGTAGGATAATACATATACAGTACATAGGAATACAGGAAATGGATCGATAAACAGCCAACAACAGAACATCAGATAGTAAGCGACAATTATGCGATGCCTGGGAAAGCTTCTCTGAATAGGATGGTTTTCAGCTCCGTTTTGAAGCTGGTTAAAGAAGTGATGGCTCTTGCTTGTGGAGGAAGAAGGTTCCAGGAGTGGGGGGCAGCAAGTGAAAAGGGGCAAATCCGGGATGGGGCAGAGGAAATCCTGGGCTGAGACAGGAACCCTTGACTACCAGAACGGAGGGCCCTGGTGGGAAGGTGAAGAGAAAGGAGGTCTGATAAGTAAGGAGGGGCCAGTCCATGGAGGGCTTTGAATGTCGACAGCAGGAGCTTATACTGAATGCGGAAAGGGAGAGGGAGCCAGTGAAGGGATGCCAACACAGGAGAAATGTGGTCAGAGCGGTGGGTGGAAGTGATAATGCGTGCAGCTGAATGCTGGACAGAGATTAAAGGACGGAGGTGAGAAAGAGGAAGCCCAGCCAGGAGGACATTACAGTAATCAAGTCGTGAGATCACTAGGGCATGGACCAGGATCTTGGCAGTAGAGGCGGAGAGATATGGTCGGATTTTGGCAATATTGTACAAAAAGAATCTACAAGCCTTGGCTGTGGTCTGGATCTGAGGGATACACGACAGAGAAGAGTCAAAGATAAAGCCAAGACTGCGGGCTTGCTGGACTGGTTGAATGGAAATGTTGTCCACAGAGACAGAAAAGGAGTGTTGAAGGGTGGGCTTAGGAGGAAAGACAAGGAGCTCCGTCTTGGACATGTTGAGCTTCAAACGCCGATGGCGCAACCACTGCGAGACAGCTGTAAGGCAAGATGAGACTTGCTGTTCAAGCCTTGGCGAAAAGTCAGGGGCAGAAAGATACAGCTGGGTGTCATCGGCATACAGATGGTAGGAAAAACCAAAAGAGCTGATGAGTTTTCCTAAGGACAGTGTGTAGAGAGAAAACAGAAGGGGACCCAGAACAGAGCCCTGGGGAACTCCAACAGATAAGGGAACAGGAGAAGAAGTCAGACCCCCTGCAACTACTGCAAAAGATCTGCCAGACAAGTAAGATCTAAACCAGTCGAGAACAGAGTCTGAGAACCCAAGGCCAGAGAGTATGTCAATTAGGAGACAGTGATCAACAGTGTCAAAGGCTGCAGACAGATCGAGAAGAATGAGAACAGAGTAAAGGCCATTAGCCTTGGCCTGTAAAAGGTCATTCGAGATCTTAGTGAGAGCTGTCTCTGTAGAATGCCTTGGGCGGAAACCAGACTGAAAGGGATCAAGGATGGAATTGGCTTCAAGAAACTCAAGACAGCGCGAATAGACAACCCGTTCCAAAACCTTAGAAAGAAAGGGGAGAAGAGAAATCGGACGATAGCTAGACAAAGAGGAGGAGTCAAGAGAAGGTTTTTTCAGAATTGGGGAAATGAGGGCATGTTTGAAGTCCGAGGGGAAGGAGCCTGTAGAAAGAGAGAGATTGAAGATATGGAGGAGCGAGGGCAGAAAGGAGGGAGCTATAGAGATTAGAAGATGAGTAGGAATAGGATCAAGAGGACAGGTAGCAGGTTTGGAAGAGTTCAGAAGTGTAGAGAGTTCATCCAAAGAGGCAGGAGGAAAGACAGAAAATTTGTTAGGCGAAGATGATAGAAGATTAAGAGCAGAAGAAGAATCAGGAGGGACTATCTCAGAGCGAATAGTGGTAATCTTAGAGATGAAATAGTTAGCAAAGTCATTAGGAGAGAAAGATGAAGAGACTGGAGGAGAGGGAGGTTTAAGCAAAGTGTTGAAGGTGGAGAACAAACGCTGCGGGCGCCTCTCATTGGCAGAGATCAATGATTTGTAATAATTCTGTTTAGCCATAGAGAGGGCGCGTGAGAAGGAAGAAAGAACAAATTTGAAATGGATAAAATCAGCCCACTCTTTGGACTTTCTCCAAAGACGTTCGGCCGCTCTAGAGCAGGACCGGAGAAACTTAATGTTGGGGGTAAGCCAGGGCTGAGGCCTAGTCTTAGAGGAAGAAGTGCGTACAGAGACAGGGGCAAAATGGTCGAGAGTTGAGGAAAGAGTGGAGTTAAATAAAGACATTGCTGAATCAGCAGAAACCCCGAGATTTAGGGAAGAGAGAGATGAATCCAGGGTCAGACCAAGTTGGTTAGAGTCAACAGATTGAAGATCACGAAAAAGACGTTGAATAGTATGGCGAGGAGGAGGAGTATAAGTGAGAGCAAAGGAGATTAAATGATGGTCAGATAGTGGAAAGTCAAGTGCCAGGTATGGCAACTAAAGTGGTATCGAAGTGTTATAATTGTAAAAGAGATCTGAATAAGCTGCTTGTCCCACTAAGCACCGGAGTGACAAGGTAAGGGCAGACCTGAAACCTAGATTCCCGCATCTGGCCTTGAATATTGCCAAAAAAAAAACCTCATAGAAAATCTCCCCTCTGTTTCAGTTCTGGGTCTGGAGGAACATTGAAAGCTGCTGAGTCAGATCATTAGCCTATCAATTTCAACATAATTTGTATTGACCGACAGAGTTTCTCCAGGGTCTGGTGCAGACATTTTCCCCAAAATCACTTGAAGATGCTGGGAACTGAACCCCAGATCATCTGTGTACAAAGCAGGTGCTTCAACAATGAGCTACAGCCCTCCAGTTCTGAGCACCACAATTCAAAAAGGATATTGAGAAACTGGAGCATATCCAAAGGAGGGCGTATAAAATGGTGAAGGGTCTGGAAACTATGCCCTATGAGGAACAACTAAGGGAGCTGGGGATGTTTAGCCTGGAGAAGAGAAGTGGTGATATGATAGATAGCCCTGTTTAAATACTTGAAGGGATGTCATACTGAGGAGGGAAGAAGCTTGTTTTCTGCTGCTCCAGAGACCAGGACCCATAACAATGGATGCAAGCTCCAGGAAAAGAGATTCCACCTCAATGTTAGGAGGAACTTCCTGACAGTAAGGGCTAGAACTCAGCTCTGTTTGCTGGGTCCCCATTCCCTGGGGAACTCCGCCTGCCCCCTTTTCTTTTGAAGCCTAAACTGTACATTTCTAAATGCTCAGCTGATCTTTTAATGCTAGATATGGGAAGAATGAAGGTGGGGAAGCATTTCATGGGGCAAAATGCCAACTGAGGGGCAATGCTTCCCCCACTAACTACACCTCTGTGCTTTGCCTACTCAAGGAATGTGTGCACCTTTTGTGTTGTATTTGTTTGCTCTTTCGGTTGGTAGGCCAAGTGTGGAGTTTCTGCAGGAGGGAGCATTACTGGTGTTCTCAGTCTCTTCTTTTCTGGTAACCCTACTAGGACTTAAGCCAGAGAGGGCCAAGCACAGCTTGTTCAGGAGCCAATATCCAGACCCTGGAAGACTCTGGGTGCTGTAGGAGACTGCCAAAATGCACAGAGAGAGACGCACACACACACACACACACAGAGACACATAGATGTGGCCAATAGTTTGTTTTACTTTTGAAAAGCATTTCTTTTTTGGATGTTGCTGGGAGGCATTGCAATGTATTTTAAAAGTGAATGTCCATTCCTCCCCCCACTTTCTTTTTTTTCTTTCCAAGAAAAGGGACAGGCTCAGCGTGGAGATCTTGAGGGGGTCAAGGCCATGGAACAGCCTTGTAGGACTGCAACACATATAACCCCAGGGCTGCTCTTGCTCACCTCTGACTGAAACAATACATTACCCTTGATAGTGTGGGATTATTGTTATTATTATTATTATTATTATTATCTATTTATATGCCTTTATATGCCAAATTTCTGTCCCAAGATAAGTGACTTAAAGGCAATCCACACCATACTTTTAATTTGCAAGACTTCTCAGACCTTTCCAAATCACAGTGCATTTCTGAAGCATGCATTTGGCCCTTGTAGCCTCTGAATGCCATTCTTGTTAGTATGCCCACATATTTTTCACTAGTTACATCTGCCCAATGTATTGATGAAAGCTACCCTTCCCCTCGTTCTCTCTCTCTCTCTTCTTATGCTTCATCATGACCCAAATGTGATTGGTAATCTCAACAAGAGTAAACCCATTTGATCCATTGTGGAATGGTGAGTCAACATATAGGTAAATCCTATTCATTTGATGGACCTACTCTTCTTAAGCTCCACAATGGATTCAGGCTCATGATTCTTTTTCTATAATTTGTACAGTATTGAACCCATCCAGAGCAGAACCAGGAAAACAGGAAAGAATGGAAGAAAGGAAAAGGAGGAAAGAGAAAGGCAAGGAAAACAGGAAAAGAATGAAAAGGGAGGAGAAGAAGATGAAAGTAGTAAAGAAAAGGAAAGAGACTAAAAGGGGGAAGAATACGTGCTTATTTTATCAGAAAATTTTTATAAAATGATGGGAGGAGGATACACTATATAACTGTCTAATATTCTTAAACAAACACCAAACCCGTTCTAATAGACATACAAGGCTTTGCATGATAAAATGGATGCCATGTAAAATGCCAGACTTTAAGGGAAAGAGAAAGCTCAGTTTTCTCTGCTTTTTCATCATCTTGGGTTGTGGTTGCACTTATTTTGCCATTATAGGTGCTTAGGACACAGTGTGAAGGCAGATGATCTTCTGCCGCTGTTATTTGCCATTATGTCAACTTCAGCTTATGCCAACCCTATGAATAGAAGACCTCCAAGAACCCCAGACCTCAGTGATTCTGCTTAGGTCTTGCAAACTCAGAGCAGCCATGACTTTTTTGGTTGAATCAATCTACCAGTAATGTGCAACTCCACCTTTTCAACATCCTTCCAATTTATCAAGCATTATCATCCTTTCCAGTGAATCATGATATGTCCATGATATGTCCAAAGTATGACAGCCTTATGCGTCTTCACTTCTAGTGAGGGTTCAAGCTTGATTTGCTCTAAGAGCCACTCGTCTATCTTTTTTAGCAGTCCATGGTATCCACAAGAATTCTTCTACAGCACCACAGTTCAAATGAGTTGATTTCCATCCTGTCAGCATTCTTCACTGTCCAGCTTTCACAACCATACATAGAAATGGGAAATGCTATGGCCTGGATTATTCTGGGTTTGGTATGTAATGACCTACCCTGAAGGCAGATGATGCAGCAGCTTTGCTTGAAACTAAAGCTGGGCACAAATAGCTTTTTAAAACCTCAGACCCTGATCTAGTTGTGTGCTTATGGAGCCCTGTTCAAAAAAAATGGAACAACATTGCTGGAAAAAACCAGCCCCACAATTTCTCCTCCCAGACAGTGATTAAATAGAGCTGCAGGTTTTAAATAAGATCCTAGAGCCCTGGTGGTGCAATGGTTAAATGCCGGTACTGCAGCCACTCACTCACAAACCATAAGGTTGCGAGTTCAATACCAGCAAAAGGACTCAAGCTCGACTCCTTCCGAGGTCACTAAAATGAGTACCCAGCTTGTTGAGGGCAATTAGCTTACAGTTGTAAACTGCTTAGAGGCTGCTTAGGTGGTATGAAGTGGCACATAAATGAAATATGTTGCTATTGTTATGCGTGCCTAGGAAGAGGCACTATTCACCATGGCTCTATCTACCACTGGCTACTGGGGACTTCCATAGTGGTGGGGCAATGAATCCAGATTTTAGACTCCACTTTAAATGAGTTATCCTGGATGCTGAAAGCTATCACCAAAACAGGTTAAGCCCCTTGGATAGTTCCATTAGAATGGGAACTAACACCTGGAGTGGATTCAGCACCACACTGGCATCACTTTATCTGGTTAAAGAAGCAGGAAAGTCTTTTCTGATGTGCATAATATGATGCCAAACTCAAATGAGATGCTTGTTACATTTACACCTCCCCTACTCAGCCCTTCAGATTAGGGAAATGCATGTTGCCATTGTAGGTGAGGAATTGGAAACATCTGAAAGACTGTGACATGGAAGGTGGAGTGTGCTTGTTTCCTGCTGCTTCAGAGGGTAGGGCTTCAACCAATGGATTAAAATAGTTTCACACTAGGATGAACATGCTAACAGCAAGAGCTATTGAAAAGTGGAATAAACTCCCTTGGAAGGGCTGGACTCTTCTTCGCTGAATAGCCTTCAAGCAGAAATTAGAAGCATGCCTCTCAGGGGTACTTCAGCAGCAGATTTGTGCATTCACTAGGAGTTAAACTAGATGGTCTTTGGGATACTTTCCACTTATGACTCTATTATTCTATGCATTGTGTCTCTTGCCCTGTGGTCAGCAATCCCTCAAAACATTTCCACAAAGAAAATATGAAAACAGATATGGCATTCACCATCTATTTCTTAACTCGTTTTAATTTATAATGCAAGTTAGCTTTTGAAATCAAAGGTGTTTTCCTTTTCCATTCTCCTCTCCCAGTTTTCCTTTTTCTGTGTGTGTAAATGTAGTGTGGCTTACTTGGGTGAGTTTGAAGCTTGTTATTGGGCTGTTAGCTGACACCAAATATTGATCTGATTGAACGGCCACATTTGAAGCAAATATCTGACTTTTGAAACTGCAAAATCAGTTGCATTAAGATGCAAAGGAAGGGAATGTTAAGCTGGATGTGGAATTAATCAAACAGAAGTTAAGCCAGGGGAATATAGACTATGCAAAATATTCACAACCTGCCAAAATTTAAATTTGCTGATTTAAACAAAAGCTTCAAATCTAATTCCCAGAATAGAAAATGAAATCCAGATCCATCTTTTAAATGATTGTCTGTGCTTCTTTCCTCTTATCTTAACTGGATGTTGTTGGATCTAGATCAGAGATTTGAAACGTTTCATTGAGGATGCTCAAGGACAAGGGAAGAAAAAGTTGCCAAGCCTTGGGACCTATGCTGAATGTTAAGCCTTATCATATAACTTTACCCTAATGGAGTTAAGTGCTGGTTGTGCCTTAGTGCATTGCAATACTGCACAATACGAAAGTACAAACAAATATGAAATGCTTGGTTGCAATGCACAAAGCACATGCCCATAGCACTGCATACACAATAACACTACATGCACAATGCTAATACCACTGCTATCAACTTAATACATATTACCAGATCAAACAATAAATAATACCACATCAAGCTTCAGTAGGGAAGCTTACATATTTGTAAGTCACTAATAGGATTTCAGCCTCAATGTGAGGAAGATCAGTCAAGAGATCAGGGGTGAGAAATCATAGAACCATAGAATCATAGAGACCAGAAGGGCCATCCAGTCCAACCTCCTGCTGTGCAGGAAGAAACAATCCAAGCACTCACGACAGATGGCCATCCAACCTCTGTTTAAAAATTTCCAAAGAAGGAGACTCTGCCACTCTCTGAGGGAGTGTCTTCCACTGTCAAACAGCTCTTACACTCAGGAAGCTCCTCCTAATGTTTAGGTTGAATTGCTTTTCCTGTAGTTTGCATCCTTTGCTCCATGTCCTATCCTCTAGAGCAGCAGAAAACAATCTTGCTCCCTCCTCAATATGACAACCCTTCATATGTTTAAACATGGTTATCATGTCACCACTTAACCTTCTCTTCCTCAGGCTAAACATACCCAGCTCCCTAAATTACTCCTCATATGTCATGGTTTCCAGGCCCCTCACCATATTGGTCACCCTCCTCTGGATACACTCCAGCTTGTCCACATTGTTCTTGAATTGTGGTGCCAAGAACTGGGCACAGTATTCCAGGTGAGGTCTGACCAAAGCAGAATAGAGTGGCACTATTCTTTCCCTCCATCTAAACATTACACTCCTATTGATGCAGCCTAGAATCATATTGGCTATTTTAGCTGCCACATCATACTGTTGACTTGTGTTTGACTTGTGGTCTACTAAAACTCCCAGATCTCTTTCACATATACTGTTGTCAAGTTAAGCATCACCACCCTATATATGTTTCTTTTTTTTCTTTTCTTTTTTCTTTTTTTTTTTTTTGCCTAAGTGTAGTGCCTTGCAGTTCTCCCTGATGAAATTCATTTTGTTAGCTCTCTGATTGTAGCTCACGAGATGTTGTTGAACTACAATTCCCATCATCAATCACCCATCACCATAGGTCAGGGTTGCTGAAATTTATGGAAATTAGAATCCAACAACATGTGGAAAGCTAAAATTTTCCTGCCTCTATAGTAGACACTTAGCTACAATACTTTGAGTGAGGAAAGGAAGGGAAATTATAAACAGGTTATGGAGCAGGAATATGCAGTGGTCTGAAAGAAAAGGTGGAGAAAAGAACTTTATAAGACTGTTTGGCATGGTCATACAGGTGATATACAGGAGACCAGCTTAATGAAGCAAGGATACTCAGTAGTATCCAGCTGCTTTATTTCTGGGAACCAGATCTGCTGTATCTTTCATTTTCAAAATGAGAGGTCCTCTGGAATCAATGAGTCAGGCTGCTCTGCAGGCTTTTCTCAGCAGTCTTAACCCAGTCCAGCCTCCCCCTCTCTGGCAAGACTGTGCATCTGGCTTCAGCTTCACAAGCAGAGGCCAATGAAGCCTCTCCATTTCAGACATACTGGAAACTAACAGTGCATCTACACTCGACACTCACCACACTTTGAAACCTCTTTAACTGCCACTTTTCCATCTTATTAAATCCTAGGATCTGTAGTGTAGTAGGATACTTAGAAATCTTATGATACTCTTGGAAGTAAACAAGAGTTTTTGCTCAGAGATTTCCAAATACCTCACTAAACTATAGGCCTCAGGATACAGCTGGATGAAGCCATGATAGTGAAAGAGGTATCAAACTGCATTGCTGGACAGTGCTGATACACTCCAGGAGTCCATTCACACTTCAGAATCCTGAGATTTGCAGTTTAGGAGGAGCACTTAGAAATCTCAGCCAGATTGTTCTTGGACCTCACCAAACTGCAAACCCCAAGATTCTACAAGTTCAATCTCTCTTATTCAAAATTCTGAAATACAAAATACTCCCAAAACCAAAACTTTTTTCATGGGTTGCTGAGATAGTGACACTTTTGATTTCTGATGGTTTTAAATGTTACTTCATTCACAACATTATTAAAAATATTATATTTAATTACGGTACTTTCAGGCTATATGTATAAAGTGTATATGATCCTAAGGTGAGCCTATCGTTCAGTTTCTTGGGGCTGAGACTGTGTGAGTTGCCCAAGGTCAGCAAGGGGTTTCCATGGCCAAGTGAGGAATCAAACCCTAATCTCCAAAATCGTAGTCCAGCATTCAAACAACTATACTATCCTAGCTCTCTTACACTTATTTAAATTCCCCTACAGAAGCATTTGGACTTTTCTGTTCAGGGTAGAAGTCTGTATTCAACTGAAGGTTGCAAAAGCAGAGTTGAGCATGTGGTGCTACTGAGCACTGCACACAGAGATATCCATTGTGCATTGTTCCTTGCAATTATACATTTCATAGCTGGCCATTCATTTTCAAAATGAATAATTAATGAAGTGGTGTTGCACCAAGGAAATAACTACAAAAATGTCTACTCACAGCACAGATTTACTAGCACTCATGAAAAACAACTACATCCAGTCTTAAAATGTTGAAGGACACACAGAAGGAAATAAGATTCCTTTGTCTAGTCATGGTGGCAGAAGGTAAGCAAGGACCAACATGGTGTAATGGTTTGTTGGAGTAGGAGACCAGGTTTCAAATCTCCACTCAGCCATGGAAACTGGGCGACCTTAGCCAAGCCACACTTTCTCAGCCTAAAAGGAAGGCAATGGCAAGGTTTATGGTACCCCTAGGCAGAATGGTCTCTTCACGGAAACTAGAAGGGTTCTCAGTACTGGGAATTTCTGCCATCTCTTAAAGGTTTATCTGCCGACCCCAACATTTTTCTGAGTATTTTCCTCCCTTGGCTTTGAACAAATTATTTTTAAAGGATTCTATTGCTTTATTATTGTACTCTTAACTATTGTTTTTATTATGCAAAGGGATCTGGTAGCACCTTTGAGACTAACTCCAAGAAAGAAGCTGGGAGCATGACCTTCATAGACTTGAGCCTACTTCCCTATGCAGCTGAGGAAGTACGCTAAAGTCTGCTAAAGCTCATGCTACTAGCTTCTTTCTTTCAGTTAGTCTCAAAGGTGCTACCAGATCCCTTTGCACTCTGATTTTCCAGACTAATATGGCTATATGTCTTTGAATGTTAATGCATTTGTTGTAAACTGCTTTGAGATCTGTTAAAAATGATAATGGGCAGAGATCGTGCACCAAGGAAACAGAGGATAACTTCACACTTATGGAATTATGCGGCAGTTGGTTTACTTGTTATCCGAATGGGCAATAGGTTATATGCATTGTCAATAGCATGGACTACAGTTATTATTTACTGTTTATATCATCTATGTGAGGGATGTTTATTTATTTATTATGGCTTTTTTTTCAGTATAGCATCTTGTATTTGCAACTCTTCTCTCTTTTATTGCTTACAACTTTATATGATCCACCAATCCCATAAAAGATATCAGCATCTATTAGTGGGGAGCCCACATAAAAAGTCTGCCAGGGCAGATATCTCACACAACCCTAGTTGAGAGAATAGTAACTCTGTCAGTTAGTCATGGATGTGCATCCCAACACTCAGTTCTATACAGCAGGGGTGGACACATTCTAATGTTGTCTCCTGAAATCATTAGACTACAAATACCATCACCTCCTGCCTGGATATCCCAAGTTGGAAGAGTGGTGGTGGTGGTTTTTTGTGCCTTCACATTATTCCCAACTTATGGTGACTCTTATGCGAACCTATCACTGGATATTCTTGGCAATATGAAGGCTTTCATGGCTGGCATCTATAGCTTTTTGTGGGTTTGGGGGATATGTGGCCATGTTCTAGAAGAGTTTATTCCTGACGTTTTACCTGCATCTGTGGCTGGCATCTTCAGAGAAAAGAATCAGAGAAATGAATCAGAGGCATCTCTGAAGATGCCAGCCACAGATGCAGGTAAATAATAAACTCTTCTAGAACATGGCCACATAGCCATAAAAAACTCACAAAAAAAACTATTCTTGCAAAATTTATTAGAGTGTTTGCCTTTGCCTTTTTCGGTGGGTGTAAGAGACTATGACTTCTTCAAGACATGACAGAGCAGGGATTCGAACCCTGGTCTGCAAAGTCATAGCCAATATTCCAGCCAACACACCACATTGGTATGCTGGGAGTAAGGCTTTGAAAAGTTCCTTTTTTGACTACAAGTGCCAGACTCCTCCCCCAGCATCGCACTACAAAGCCATTTAGTGGTTACTTTATAACAGACTTTCCCCAATGGCCAAAAAACTAGGGGTTTAGAAATTGTCATCCAATATTAACGTCCTCAAATCTTTGTACCAAGCCATTTGGAAGCCAAACGTTGCCCACTCAGCCTTTCTAGCTTTCTTGTACTCGTAGAATTCTTGAGGAAGAGAATTCTTCCAGCTTACAAGGTGCATAGCTTCACTGGAATCAATTAGAAGTTTCAAACTGAGTTTTTGACCAAGATCTTTTTCAAACAAGGCTTTTAAAGAGGGTAGGAGCCTCTTGTGTGGGGCCTTGGAGCAAAGAAGACTAAAGGAAGGAAGGGAAGAATTCAGCAGACGAAGGCAGAAGGAGAGCTATTGTGAACCAGAGGGGGAAAACAGATCTTTGATAAGAGAATGAGATTTTTCAATTACAATAATGCCTTTAAAAAAAAAAAAGCACTGTGGGAAATCTGGGACAGGAAAAGGTGAAGTCAGCTTCTAGGGCTATCACCAATATTGGTGGAGAGGCGTATGGGAGAAATACACTTGTTCCTCCACATTCGCTGAGGTTAGATGCACAGGACCCCCGTGAAAGTGGGGGAAAACACAAATAAATAAACAGTACTTTTTTAAACTGGACAGAACACCCCTCTAGGAATTTCTAGGTCCTCCATGCAACTCTATCATAGAATCATAGAATCATAGAGTTGGAAGAGACCACTAGGGCCATCCAGTCCAACTCCCTACCATGCAGGAAATCCAAATCAAAGCATCCCTGACAGATGGCCATCCAGCCTCTGTTTAAAGACCTCCAAGGAAGGAGACTCTATCACCCTCCGAGGGAGTGCATTCCACTGTCGAACAGCCCTACTGTCAGGAAGTTCCTCCTAATGTTCAGGTGGAATCTCTTTCTGTAGCTTGCATCCATTGTTCCGGGTCCTGTTTCTGGAGCAGCAGAAAACAGCTTGCTCCCTCTCAACATGACATCTTTCAAATATTAAACAGGGCTATCATACACCTCTTAACCTTTCTTTTCTATGGTCAACTTCCAGCAGAATTTATCTGGATTCTAGCGATTCCTAAAGACAGCATATTAATTTAATTAATAATAATTTGTTTTATTTATACTATCGCTATCAAGATCATAGCAGTGAACAGAATAAGCTATTAGCAAGTAAGCTAATTTGCCCCCAACAGTCTGGGTACTCATTTTAGCGACCTCGGAAGGATGCAAGCCTGAGTCGAGCTTGGGCCCTTTTGCTGGTCTTAAACTCATCTCACTAACATCCATTCTTATTACTCCATTCTTCCAGGAGGAGAATGGAGGGCTGAGCGAGGGAGGCCCTTTAACATCTTGCCCCACCCCTCCAGCCCTGGACCAACTCAGCGTGGACATCGGCCCATAAAGCTTGGGCAAATACTAAGAAGAACATTATCTTGTTGCTAATTTTAGTCTCCCCCTTTTCCAGGTGTTAGATTAAACTTTTAGTAATTTCTTATCTGTAATGTTGTAACTTGTGCTGTATTTCCTTTATTATTTCATGTTTATTGCATAATATCTATCTCCCCTTCCTTCCACTTTCCTAACCAAAAAGGCTGGGTTCAGCCCAGTCGTACCACAAACCCGTCTCTGCTCCTATGCAAGCCAGTCCATAAAGAACAAGACCCACATCATTATGATCTTTGCAGGACAAAAACTGCGACCTGGCATGCATTACTGAGACCTGGCTTGGGCCTGAGGGTGAGGCAGTGTGGGCCCAGGCCCTCCCAGCCAGGTTCTCAGTTAAGGACCAGATCAGGTTAGGTGGACGGGGGGGCGGTGTTGCCTTGGTCCATAAAAACACCTTCTCCTTAACCAGGATCCCAGTCCGGAAAACAGATCACATCGAGTTTGTATACCTGTCCCTGAGGGCTAGAGACAGTCTGGGATTCTGTTGGTCTACAGGCCACCCTGGTGCGCTAACAGACTCCTGGCCGAGCTCACACAGCTGGTCTCGGAACTGGTGGTGGAGTCCCCAAGACTTCTTGTCTTGGGAGACCTCAACATCCCTTTCGAGGCCAGTGAAGTTCCAACAGGTGCTGCTCGGAGTTCATGACTACCATGACAGCCATGGGCCTGTCTCAACTAGTCTCAGGCCTACGCATTGCGCTGGTAATACCCTGATGTGATCTTAGTACGGACATGGAGTTCCGTGGGTAGAGATCTCAAACATCTCTCCCTTGTCATGGATGGATCATTCTTGGTTGAGGCTCGAATCAAGGCTTCTACCTTAAGCCTCCCCCGGGGGTGGCGGACCCATTAGGATGGTCCACCCTCGAAGGCTGATGGAACCAAAAGGTTCCAAGAAGCCCTAGAGGATTCGACTGGTTCTGATGGCGATCTGTTGATGCCTGGCTAATATCTGGGATACCAACCTGTCCAGGGCTATACACAGTGTCGCTCCCAAGCGTCCTTACCGGCCTGCTCTAATAACAACACCATGGTATACGGAAGATCTTAGAGTAAGGAAGCGGGCTGTGCAACGACAGAGCGTAACTGGCGAAGACATCAGCGTTTATCTGACAGGACACTCCTTCGCTCTCATTGAAGGCCATGGAGTGGCAATAGGTGCAGCTAAGAATTCATTCTATGCTGCACGTATTGCGTCCGCAGAGTCGCGTCCAGCAGAGCTGTTCAGGGTTGTGAGGGAGCTGACTCAGCTCCCTCCCTCCCTGAGCCCATTCTGGTACCATCTAAAGCCTGCTTTGATGATTTTAATAACTTCTTTGCGGATAAAATCTCTCAGCAGGGCTGATCTTGACGCCAGTATATGCAGGTCCTGTAAGAGAGGCGTCCGAAGCATCCGTGGCCCCAGTTATACTGGATCGCTTTGAGTTTGTTAGTACATGGAAGTGGACAAGATCCTTCGAGCGTTAGGAAGACGACGTGCCTCTTGATCCCTGCCCTCATGGTTGCAGCTCAGGGGGAGATCGGTGCTGACTATGTTGCACCGCATCATTAATACTTCCTAAGAGAGGGTCAGTTCCATCTAAATTGAAGTGGCAGTGTTAAACCCTGCTTAAGAAACCCTCCTTAGACCCCCTGATCATAACAACTATCGGCCCATCTCGCTGTACCTTTTTTGGGGAAGGTGATCGAGAGAGCAGTCGCCTTCCAGCTTCAATCGATCTTGGATGACAACCGATTTTCTGGACCATTTCAAACTGGCTTCCGGGCGGGCTATGGAGTTGAGACTGCCATGGTCGCCTTAGTTGATGACCTCCGTCTGAGCATCACAGGGGAACGTGTCCCTGTTGGTGCTCTTGACATCTCGGCGGCTTTCGATACCATCGACCATGGTATCCTTCTGGAACGCCTGGGGAGTTGGGTATCGGGGGCACTGCTTTGCAGTGGTTCCGGTCCTACCTCTCGGGTAGATTCCAGATGGTGGAGCTGGGGGATTGTCGCTCCGATAAGAGGGCACTTACATCCGTGTCCCTCAGGGAGCGATTTTATCCCCTATGCTTTTTAACATCTACATGAAACCGCTGGGAGAGATCTCCGGAGACACGGGGCCGGTTTATCAGTATGCGATGACACCCAAATAATTTCTCTGTTCTCCGACTGATGCAGTAACTAAGGATGGCATCTCTCCTCTAGATGCCTGCTTGGCGTCGGTAATGGGCTGGATGAGGGAGAACAAACTCAGTGTGAATCCAGGGAAAACGGAAGTACTGGTGATAGGTCCCTCGGTTCCGGGGGGTGAGATTGTCAGCCTGTCCTGAATGGGGTCACGCTCCCCTTGAGGGACTCGTGCGCACTTGGGAGTACTCCTTGATTCGTCGCTTCATCTGACATCCCAGGTGGACGCGACGGTCGGAGTGCTTGTTATCAGCTTCGGCTGATACGCCAGCTGCGCCCCACCTGGGCCGTCGGGACCTTGAAACTGTTGTACTTGCTTTGGTACCTCTCGATTGGACTTCTGCAATGCACTCTACATGGGGCAACCCTTGTACCAACCCGGAAGCTTCAATTGGTGCAGAATATGGCAGCCAGACTGGGTCGCTGTAGTTCCAGGACAGACACATAAACCTATTGTAAAAGATCTCCACTGGCTACCCATTCGCTTCGAGCTCAATACAAGGTGTTGGTTTGACCTATAAGCCCAAATGGCTGGGCCCAGGGTACTGGAGGACCGTCTCTCCCCCATACAATCCGCCCGCACACTCAGAACATCTGGGACCAATTTGTTAGAGGTCCCTAAATCCCATTGGTGAGGACCTCACAGAGGGCTTTTACTATCGCCGCCCCCTCATGTGGAATAAGCTCCCTAAGAGCTCCGTTCCTCTGCATCTTTAGTTTCTTTTAAGAAACAATTAAAAACGCATCTATTCCAGCTGGCTTTTTCACTCTAGGTAATAGTGTTCTTTCTCTCTCCTTGTTGTTGTTTTTCGACCCCGGATTAGTGCTATATTGTCTTTTCTTGCCCCAGTAATTGTGATTTGTATAGATTCCCGTTCCTACCCCGTATAATGATGTTTTAAACTTTTTATATTGTGATGTTTATCTGGTATTTATTGTTTCATGTCTTGTAAGCCGCCTGATCAGCAATTGGAAAGGCGGGATAATAATAAAAATATATATTATTATTACTGCTTTGTTATTTTTTTGGAATTAGGTTGGAAAGGGGATTTCTTTCTGTAATTATTGATTTGAATGTAATCTCTGTGTTAGGCTTTTGTCATTATTGAATGGTTATGAATTATTGTTTTGTTATTGTTATTTATGTTTTTGCTATGTATTACTTTAACTTTTGTTTATCATTTTATGTTTATGCTTTGCTTTTATTACCCTACTGTCGTAAGACGCCCGGATAGGCGGATAAATAAATCATTATTATATCATTACTCAAATCTGCTAATAATCCATCCGCAACACAAAGCCACAAATGGGGAGGGCCGAGTGTATTAGGGAAATGCTGGGCAAGCATCCCAAGTGCTTCTCAGTATGGGAAATTACACCCATAAACCGAAGACCCAAAATCTAATCAGATCTTGGAAGCTACGCAAGGTGAGCCTGGTTAGTACTTGGATGGGAGACCACAAACAGGGGGCTTTAGGCTATGTTTCAAGGATGGAGCTGGCAAAACCACTCTGAGCATTCTTTGTCTAAGAAAACACAATGATATTCATGCGGTCCCCATAAATCAACAGGCAACTTTAACACACATCATGCACACATACATACACACACCTTAAGACTCCTTCCCTCGTTCATTTAGGCCCTGGATAGACAGGCCTTTAGCACGTCCTGGTGACGTGCTAGGGTTGCCCCAGGGCACCGTTTCTAGATGCCCCAACAACCCTAGGACATCGCCAGACGTCACAGCTGGGCAGCGCATATACACGGTGTGCACAGTTGTGACGTCACTGCCACCCACCTTCCAAATGCATGGTTGTCAGCAGCAATGTCCTCGCACTGCCACAGCAGTTTGCAGCAGCATGAAAAGGAGCCCCTTTTAGCGGTCTTTTGTTTCCACGTAGACTGCCACGCAATTTGGATGCTGCGGCATGGTTATGCAAAAAGAGAGGCAGCCACCAGCCGCCCCTTTCTGGCGGTCTGTACCCGCTTCTGAAAACATCTCTTCCACCTCCCCAGTCTGAGCTGACTGTGAATATGAAGACTCCCTTCTTACTTACCAATTTAGAGAAAAATGTTTTAGGAAAATATAAATAATAAATAATAAAATCTTATTTGTATCCCGCCCTTCCAAACGATCAGGCGGCTTACAATGATGCAGCAAGTGCAACAAAAACAAAGGTTAAAAACATATACACAACAACACAATAATCTAAAAAACAACAATAAAACCCCTTAGCCCAACCTCATGGCCACGAGAGGAGGGAGGCCCACAGATATTTAATCGGGAATGCCCTTGAATAGGAAGGTTTGAGGTCCTTCCTAAATTGGGCCAGGGGTGGTAGATGAGCGGACCCGTGGGCAGCGTGTTCCAAAGGGCTGGGGCAGCTGTGGAAAAGGCCCTCTCGAAGGGAAGCTAACCGGGCCCCAGGCACCTCAGTAATTGCTGCCCAGATGTTCTGAGGGTGCGAGGCGAACGGTACGGAGGGCGGTCCTTTAGGTATCCTGGGCCCAAGCCATTTAGGCTTTAGAGTAATACCACACGCCTTATATTGAGCTTGGAAGCGATGGAGCCAATGAAGATCTTTTAGCACAGGTGTTATGTGGCTGGTTCGGATACGCCAGTGACCAGCCGGGCTGCCATATCTGTACCATTTGCAGCTTCCGAGTTGGTATAAGGGTTGCCCCATGTAGAGACGTTGCAGAAAATCCAGTCTCGAAGTTACCAGAGCAGCACAACAGTTTCTAGGTCCCTCTGGGCCAGGTATGGGCAAGCTGGCGAATCAGCCGAAGCTGATAAACAGGCTCTTGACCTCGCATTCACCTGAGCAGTCAGGTGAAGCGACGAGTCAAGAAGCACCCCAGACTGCGCACGGGTCCTTCACAGGGAGCGTGACCCCGTTCAGGACAGGTGGAACCACCGCCATTCCTGGACCAGGGGAACCTATCACTATACCCCGTTTTCTCTGATTTAGTTTGAGTCGTTTTTTCCTCATCCAGCCCATTACCTGACTCAGACACCACAAAGGAAGACGCCATCCCCAGTCACTGCATCAGTCGGAGACATAGAGAAAATTTGGGTGTCATCAGCATACTGATAACCCGCGCCCCATACTCCGATGATCTCTCCCAGCGGTTTCATGTAAATGTTAAATAGCATGGAGACGAAGGCTCCTTGAGGGACCCCGTTTTAAGGGCCCGTCGCTGGAGCACACGTCTCCCAGCTGCACCATCTGGGATCTCCCAGAAAGGTAGGAGTGGAACAGTGGAGCACAGTGCCCCGACTCCCACCCAGGCCAGCGCCCAGAAGGATACCATGGTCTATGGAATCGAAAGCCGCTGAGATGTCCAAGAGCACCAGCAGGGACACGCTTCCCCTCAATGCCCAGACGGAGATCATCGACCAAGGCGACCATGGCTGTTCAACCCCCGTGACCCGCCCGGAAGCCAGTTTGAAATGGGTCCAGATAATCCATTTCATCCAAGACCGACTTAGAATTCAGTCTGGACTGGGATTAGGACTAACTGGATTTACTGACCTGAATTTTTGGGAAGACAGAGTGTTTGTTAGCCACTTCTCAGAGAGAAGTGGATTCCATGATATCTGGGGTTACTCCTTGGAGTAAAAGCTCAGAGCAGTTTCACTGCTTCACTATGATGGGAGATACCAGGCGCTAATGCTTTATAGTGGTTTTCCTGTAAAAAGAGTTGTTAATCATGGATGCAAAACATATAGAGATTGTTGTTAAATGCTGTCAGGTCAACAATGACTTATATATTCATAGGTATCCCTATGAATAAAAGACCCCTAACATCTGGTGTGTGATTTTCTTCTCTTTCTCCTAACCTCAGGCTTTACTAGCATTATTGTCTTTTCCAGTGAGTCATACCTTCTCATGATGTAGCCCAAGTACAACAGCCTACATTTGATCATCTTGGCTTCCAGGGAGAGTTCTGACTTCATCTACTCAAGGACCCACCTGTTGGTCTTTTTGGCTGTCTGTCATATCCTCAGCACTCTTCTCCTGGACCACATCTCAAATGAGTTGATTTTTTTCTTATCTGCTTTCTTCACTGTCCAGCTCTTGCATCCATACACAGTGATGGGGAATACAATGGCTTGGGCGATTCTAGCTTTAGTGTTCAGTTGTATATCTGTACTCTTTATGATATTGTCTAGTTCCTTCATAGCTGCCCTTTCCATGCCAACTCTTCTGATTTCCTGACTGCAGTCTTCATTGACTTGGCTACATCTTTCCTTTTGCTAGGGAGAGATATGATGGATTGCACTTACAACCTGGTTCTTATGAATCAGATAGAGACATAGCTTTCTTCCTGTCCAGCTAAGGATATTGGTGGGCCTTGGATGAGTGGGTATAAGAAAACAAAAGAATCTATAGAGAAATGAAAAAGGGAGTGGCACTGACATCAGGGGACTTTGCAGACAAACAGTATGTACAGATTAAAGTGCCTCCCCAGAGATACAGTATGATGTATGACAATTGAATTTGCTTTCTAGAGTATTTAAGCTGTTCAGTTCCCCCAATGCTCAAATGACACATTTATAAGCTCAAATACTGCAAAACACATTAAGTTCCCAAAGCAGTAGTAGCTGGTGGCTTTCGTGTCAAGGGAGTAGTGAATTTATCCTTACTTCTGGCTGCATTTTCATGTAGCTGATGTCCAGAGTCATAGTCCAATACTCAAATCAATAGACTAGATTGGTTCCTCTAGGGTTTCTCTACATTTTATGGTTGTGTAAAAGAGGGGATACTGTATCAGCAGGTGTTGCTTGTTAGCTGGTTTGTGACATACAATTCCTGTTGAAATCTCTTTGTGTTCTTTTTAACTGCCCTGGAGTCTCTTTTACATAGCCATTAAAGGTGCAGGTGCCATCTCCATTTTCCAGTCTGGCAACCCTAATACATTCAGCAAAATTACTCCAAGCTAAATTCCTTTACATCTGAAATGCTGATGGACACCCATGTGAAGGTTTCAGAATGGTGCTCTTGGCATCTGCAGCCCAGAAAATCTTATACAGGTCAAGAACAGCTGGAAGGGCAGCTTGTATTTATCAGAGCATGCCTTTTTTATTTTTGTTTTTGGAAGCATTTCACAAGGCAGGGGAACATAGAGGCTTCCCGACAAAAGTTTGGCTGGTTATTTCAAATCAATATGGAGTGGTTGGCCTACCTTACCCCTGAAGATCCAGGCCAGAAATACCACTTCCTTCTGTCTGTTTGGCTCCTTTTGCCAGATTCTCAGTTTGACACAGTCAACTCTTTTTGATTTTCTCCTTTGTTTTCTCTCAAAACTCAGGTGAGTGGGAGAGAAGAAGCAAAACTTCCAAGTCTGAACATGAGACATTTGTAGTCTTCTAGGATGCTTTAGTGCACTCCCCTGAACACCAGGCCTGTAGTTACTTGTCAGTAATTCCTTTTTATACTAAGACAGGGGTGGATATGCCAAGGATGCAAAAACAAGTGGTGGTATAATGTCTCTAGACTACACCACTTTAATATCCCTGGTTCCATCTTATGGAATCCTGAAATGTGGAATTTGGTCAGGAATATAGAATTCTTTTTGCTAGAACAGTCTCTTCCACTCTTCCAAACTGCAACTCTGGAACTCTCTAATGGAGAGAATTCTATGTCCCTCACTAAACTACAAATCCTAGGATCCTAGGAACCATGGCAATTACAATGTTATCAAACTGCTATAATTGTGCAGTATACAGTTTCAGTGTGTCAAGTGAAAACCTCACCCCTTTTACTGTGTGTCCATGGTGTAGTGGTTTGAGAGTTGGACTATGACTCTGGAGACCAGGGTTCAAATCCTCACTCAGACATAGAAACCCACTAGATGACTTTAGGTAAGTCACACTCTCTCAGCCTTGGAGAAGGGCAAAGGCAAACCCGCTCTGAATAAATCTTGCCACGAAAGCCCCATTATAGGTTTGACTTAGGGTCTCCATAAGGTGGAAACACCTGAAGCCATACAACAACAACAAACATCTTTCCGTTATTTTCATAGTTGTATGATGAAGGGAGGGTCTATCCTCACCCCTTTAGGTCTGTTGTGTACACTAGCTCTGTGACTCAGAGTATTCTGATGTTTCTTTTAAAACCTAAACTCTTTCCCCATATATTGATGAATGGTTGCTAAAAATCAATGATATGCAAGCTATGGACAGGCTGACACACATGATGAACAGCATAAAGTTGAGAAGGATTGGCAACCCATATCAGAGTACTGGGAAAGAACCTGGGGAATAAAGAGATCTCTCTTCCAACACTCATGAATAATTCTGACATTTGTTAAACTTAAGACTTTGCAAAATACAAAAAAATGACATCGAGCAAAAGAAAGACAAACAATGATAGGGGAGAAAGAATAGAAACCAACTAGAGAAAAGAAAACAGTAGCAAGATTTCTTATAGAATTATAGAATAGAAGACCACGAGGGCCATCCAATCCTGTTCTCTGGAGCAGCAGAAAACAAGCTTGCTCCCTCCTCAATATGACATCCCTATGCTATGATGTTATATATTATGTAGCATGATGAACAAAATGGAAGTAGAGAACGAGATGTCGGAAACTGAATTATGTGATTACTTTGAGCATTCATACTTGTGTGTTTCTTTCTTATTACTTTTCTTTTTCTTTTATGTATACTGTAATAAAAATATTATTTTTTAAAAAAAATTAAACTCTTATTTTATTTTGAGTTACATGATTATTGACCAACCATGAAATAATGAGACCAGGGTTAAACAAGGGTTTATTTAGGCCATCATTATTGGCCTAAAACCTGGTTTAATGTTTGAGGCCTGAGGCTTGGCAAACAAAGGGGGAGGATCATGGTACAGGTTTAGCTAAGGCACAGATGTCAAGCTATGACACCTCCTCAGCCACCCTTGGGTGAAACACCAGACTACAAGGGCAGCGCACAGAGATTGGTGGCTAACTTGGATGGCGGTTTTGGCAGGCCAGCTTGGAGAACTGCTTCCCAATTCCTGTGACTTTATAAAAGAGAATTAGCCCCCAGATCAGCCCAACACACAATCCTGGGCTTTGATTGTGAGTTCCTGCATGGCAAAGGGTTGGACTGGATGGCCTTTCCAGTCTCCTCCAACTCTATGATTCTATGATACTAACAAAAACAAACCATCATAGAAATCCACTTTAAAATATGCCATCACCTTGTGATAGCCAAATTACATCCCTGGGATGGAAACACACTGAGGCTGGTGCCTATGCCTACCCCTAGAGCTTGGGAAAGTTCCTCTCTGTGAGCTGTAGTTCAAAAAGTAATGTTTCTGCACTCTGCACAATGCTCAGATGACAAGCTTGGCAAAAGGGTAAACACATTGCACATGACAGAGCCACACAGTCATTGCTAGTTCTTCCAAATGTGTAGGTCTCCATCAGATCAAAACACCATCTTTCATCCTCCCCTTAACTAACCTGACACCATTTTCTCCTCCTCTTTTTTTTTTTCAGTGACTTCACACTCCAGATAAAACACAAGATCGACACAGGATCTCCTGCTATATGATCCCCTTGGCAGTAAAGCTGCCACCAGCGCTGCTGTTAATGCTTCTTTACACGACTGTGGAGTCCGCCATGACTAATTAATTAACATGGAAAGTGTCCCTCAATTACTGTTCCACTGGATACTTAAATAACATAACCATTTATAATGGAAAGCAAAGTGCAGAGCAAGGGCAGCTTTTGGAGACATTGACTTCCTTCCTCTTCCTACAGGCAACAGGCAAATAAATAGCTTTTTAAAGGAAACACAATTCCATCTTGTAATTTTGGGAATACTCAAATGGAAATAGTAATTATTAATATTATTCTTTTTTAAAACTGAATTGAATTAAATTGAAATGGTTTCAAAGTTGGGAAGAATTGTGCCAATTAATTTTTTATAAAAGCTGCTCTAAGAGCCTGTGATAAAATATTTTAATCAATCATTTAAAGAATGGAATCATAGGGTTGAAAGAGACCATGGGACCATCCAATCCAACCTTGTGCCAGGCAAAAAGACACAATGAAAGTGCTCCGTCCTAACAGATGGCCATCCAGCCTCTGTTTAAAGACCTCCAAAGAAGAAGACTGTTTAAAGACCTCCAAAGAAGAAGACAATAGAATATGAGGCAGCATATTCTATTGTGAAACAGCTCTTGCTGTCAAAAAGTTCATCCTTATTTTGAGGTGGAATCTCTTTCCCTGTTGCTTGAATCCCTTGCTCTGGTTCCTCTTCTCTGGAACAGCAGAAACAAGCTTGCTTCATCCTCAATATGACATCCCTTCAAATATTTAAACAAGGCCATCATGACAATTCTTAACCTCTTCTCCAGGCTAAACATATCCAGCTCCCTAACCTACTCCTCAGAGGATATGGTTTCCAGACCTTTAGCCATTTTGGTCACCCTCCTCTGAACATGCTCCAGCTTGTCAACATCCTTTTTGAATTGTGGTGCCCAGAACTAGACCCAATATTCCAGGTGAGGTCTGACGAAAGCAGAATAAAATAGAAAAAGAAAAAAAATGTTTCTCTTGATCTAGACACTATTATGCAGCCTAGAATCACACTGGCTTTAAATCCCTTTTGCATAAACAGTAATAAATAATAGTTATTTATCATCTGTCATTACATTTGAAAGATTATTTATTTTGATTGGAATTGAGCATGGGGCTCACATATTTGTAAATGGCCTTAGATGTGCAGGAAGTATAACTGGGTCATTTTGCAACTTTTGTATTCAGCTAGAGGCTGCTGTACAATGTCCATTGTGCAATGGTAGCCAATAGAATGACTGATGCATCTGAACACTCTTGCCAGTGCCTGGATGTACATTTTCTCTATTCACTAACAGGGTTTTGTTGCATTTCTGCAACGTAGCTGTGGATTCAAAATAACAAGGAAAGCACAGGGATAGGATCCTGCAGTTTAGGATGTTTCCACAAAAAGTTTTTTTTTTCCAAAACTAACAACATGTATATGTGAAATGAAACAACCAGATCAGGTAATCTTTGCATATGTGTGTGTGTAGATATGCCTTTGAGTCACCTTTCAATTTATGGCAATTCAGAGGGCTTTCTCAGGCAAGGAATACTCAGGGGTGGTTTTGCCAGTTTATTCCTCTGAAATATAGTCTGCAGCAACTGGTATTCATTGGCAGTCTCCCATCTGAGTACTAAGCAGGGCTGACCCTGCTTAGCTTATCTGCCAAGTTCAGAAGGGATCTGGTGCCTTTAGGGTATTTAGGCCAATAATATTTGCATTGTTGTTGTGTGCCTTGTTCTTATTTCCAACTTTGGACAACCCTAAGGCAATCCTGGTGTTTTCTTGGCAGGATTTGTTCAGGGGAGGTTTGCCATTGCCTTCCCCTGAGGCTGAGAGTCTGTGACTTGCCCAGGGTCAGCCAGTGAGTTTTATGGTCAAGCTGGGAATCAAACTCTGGTCTCCAGAATTGTAGTCCAATACTCAAAACATTATGCCATACTGGCTCTCAATCCTTGCAAACATACATTTTAAAAAACATTTTGAACCTACTGGAGACCATTTGAAAGCTCCACTCAAAACGCATCCAGGAATTATTTTTTTCTCTTACCATCTTCCACTTTCTTATGATTTCCGTTTTGCTCTTCAGACATACAGATCTATGCTTTTGAATGTGCTATGGATAGATGGTGCATCAAGCTAATATTCTTTCCACTTTTCTTTTTGTTTTGCTGTTCACACGCGCTCAGTAAGGGATTCTGGAGGTTCCCTTGGCTAGAGTAGAACCCCGCTCTTCCCCAGCTGAAGTTTTATTGCATTGTTTACACACTGCTGCAATCTGGGACTTCAAGTCTGTTTCTCCAGCCTTCTTTCACTATCCTCCCAATGTCAATGCTGCTAAGAAAACACCAACCAGAAAGAGGACAAGAAGGAAAAGAGGTTTGAGGGGGCTTCAAAAAGATTTTGTAAAAAGGATCTTCTTTGTCAGAGGCTTTGTTAACTAAGGTATGCCTGTATTTTATTTGTGAAGCCGAAGCACATCTCTATATTTCTATTTGCAATATTTGTTGCTGTTGTTGTTTTGTGTCTTCAAGTCATTTTTGACTTAGGGCGACTGTAAGGCGAACTTATCACTTATCCTTGGCAAGACTAGTTCAGAGGAGGTTGCCATTGCCTTCCCCTGAGGCTGAGAGTATGTGACTCACCCAGGATCTCCCAGCAGGTTTCATGGCTGACTCTGGAATCAAACCTTCGCCTCAAAGGGTCCAACACTTAATGTACTATGTTGGCTCCCATTCACAATATATCAATTGCAAATTTATACAAATGAAAGGGCTGCAAAGAGAGATCAGACCTGATTTTCACACCTTGCAATTATGCTTGTGTTAAAAATTGTCCAAAGCTAAATCTAGAGAAACCAGGGTCAATTTAGCTTTGGAAATGAATTTACCCAAAGTCTGGGTTTGGGCAGGAGCATCAAAAGGGGGTGCGGGGTACAGGCCACACCAGGTGCCATCCTAAGGGAGGGTGACACCACTGCCCTCAAATATCTACCATTTGAGAGAAATGGGCTGTGGAATTTGCCTGCATCCCTAAAAGAATGAAGCTCAGTGGAAAAGATGGTGTGAGTGGAGCAATGTTACATAGGAGGAGAAAGTAGAGACCCCAGGTTTTCTAAAATTATTTTAAAATTTGATTTTTTATATATATTCAATTTAATTTAAAAATTCATTCAATTAAAAATGTAATTAAAATATTCTTTTCCATTTTTCTTTAAAAACAACACCTCTTACCAAATTTTCACATTAACCAGTAAAACTATGTACATATAAATACATTTAGGCTGTGCATATAATATTGTAATTTAAAGGTATAATTTTAATTTTGGATGTTGCAGCTGTCACAACTATTGCCATTACATTCAGTGATGCATGGGAATTACGAGTAACCTTAGTGCAAAAAACATTACTAAGGATTTTGTGTGTTGTGATATAGGAGGAAGTCAATGGGGGGGGGGTTACACCGGGTGACACTAGCCCTAATGGCACCACTGGGTTTAGGAGTGAGCGCACTATTCCTGTGATGCCATACAATGACAAAAAGTGAATGAGAAAGAAAAGAGTTCATAAGAATTTTAATTTTCTCTTGCATTCCTCAAAACATCTTCAAACTGCATTTGAGAAACCTCAACAACCAATGAGCACAAGGAATGGCATGACCAAAGGACCAAAAAGAGGGGGGAGGGACTGAAAGGAGGATCTCAATTATTTGTTTAAAGTATTTTGTAAAGTCCAGTCTGTCTTTATAAATCCCTCGAGGGGGCCATGCTGATGTTAATCCTCATATGTAGTCCATGGTGACCCGGCAGGCAGCAAAGATATGAGTGGAAGAGCTTTTGCAATAATACAATGTCATATCTTGAAAGGATTCCAGCAAATCTGCCCGTGAGATTGGAAGCTGGAGAGAGGAAAAGAAATCCAATTTAGCGAAAGCGTTTTTTTGAAAAAATAAATAAATAACCCCCATGTGATGCGCCACAAATCCATGTACAACTGCTCAGCAGAGACAGATGGAAAGAAAGGGGGGAAGGAAACAATTGGCAAGCAAGTTCATATTTGATACGAGTTGCAAGCTGCTGCTCATAAGGAAATATTGAGAGCCCTTGCAGTATTGAAGGCAAGGTTTACAGAGAACCTCTCTGTCATACACTGTGAGTAGTGCCAACATTCAAGACTGTGAAGGTGGTATCATGTGATCTGGAGGCCTTTTTATGCCTTGTTGTTGTTGTTGTTGTTGTTGTTGTGTGCCTTCAACTACTTTCCAACTTATGGCAACTCCGAGGCGATCATGGGGTTTATAGTACAACTCTCAAACCACTATGCCACACTTGCTCTCATGCCTAACTGTAGCCTTAATTCTCTCTGCTCCTGCCCCCTTGAACCCAATGATAACCCTTGCACCCAGTGATCCCCTCAGCATAGAGTAAATGCCTGCAGAGATACTCTATGTGAGCATTATGCACACACGCACCCAAGGCAAATAACAACATTTCTCAACACATGTCAATAACTAGGTGCCACTGTGTGATGCAGAATACACAATTCACAACTGCAATGCATAGTATAGGATGCACAATCACGATGCACAAGACATAAATGTGCAACTTCCAAAGGCGAGGCAGAGAAATGCACTGTATGGGCAAGCTCTCTTCCACCCCTATCAACAGAATATGTTTGTTGCACAAGGGTGGCTTTTGGGGCCCACACAAGTAGTGTGACTTGCACATGTACATATCCCTAATAGAATTCCAGCCAATGAGTGAAAAAGACACACAGAAATCCCTTCATTCATGCACAGGATAATCTCAGTAGCAGGAGCAAAACTGCCCATCAGTACGATGTTTGTCAGACAGATGTCATGACGTAGTGGTTTGAGCGTTGGACTATGACTCTGGAGCCCAGGGTCCGATTCCCAGCTAGATCATGAAACCCACTGGATGACCTTGGGCAAGCCACATGCTCTCAGCCTCAGGGAAGGCAATGGCAAACCCCCTCTGAACAAATCTTGTCAAGAAAATCCCATGACAGGTTCACCTTACAGTCACCATAAGTCAGAAATGACTTGAGGGCACACAACAATAACAACAACAACAACGTTTGTCTGCTATTGAACATTAACTATTGGACTTAGCAAAGGTACTCTGCTTGGGTTCTTAATACATGCCATCTGTTCAGACAGGCTTTTAAAACAGAATGGTTGTAAAGGACCAGGTTGGGATGTTATTTCATTTTAAAATGTGTTATACAGTTTTATCTTTTTAAAATGTATTTTATTCTTTTAATAGTGAACTATTTTAACATTGTAATAATTTAATTCCTTTTTGATGCACCTCTTTTCTATGTTTTTAATTGTATTGTTCTTTTAATATTATGAAGCCACTCTGAGTCCCAGTTCTGGGAAAAGAGCGGGATACAAATAAATTATTATTATTATTATTATTATTAAGCTCAAACAAGTGGAAAGTGAATTCACTGTACATCAGTTCAACAGAGTGGTCATATGGATTTACAGAGCAGAGCTCTCTGTCTAAAAGACTAGGCATCTAAAGGGATGTATAATGATTTTTTCTACTTGAAGGTGTTCTCTGGGTGAAGAGCCATGAAATACAAGTCTGCTTTAAAGATAAAGATCCATCAGAAAGGAGAGCAAGATCAGCCTTGAAGTGGCCCATCAACAGTTTAGCACCTGGACAGCAGAATGAACAGCCGGTACCCAAGTTATCTGGGCAGCACCTTCTCCCCCACTGCAAGGAGAGGTACAAATTAAATGTGAATAATCCTTTCTAAATGTTCTGCAGTGCAGACTGAATAGGAAATTACTATGCATGTTTATATCCTATTTTGTCTTCCTCTTTTGGGGAGGCTGGCTGATGCATTTCCCCTTCAGGAAGGGGTGATTTGAAAATGGTCATTTCTCTTTAATGCCCTCCTGAATTCCCCAGGGCAGGAGTGGGCAACTGCAAGGGGTCTAGGGCTTTATAGGACTCTGCAGAATTATATCGCTCACTTTCATCTGCTCATGTACATGAAGTCAATTCTGAAAAAACTGGGGAGAGAATTAGCAACCAAATGGCCAGTGATACCTCCCCCAAAACCTCCAGGGCATGTAATTGGCCATTTGGCTACAACTCAGGCCATTTTCTGAAGGCTGGGCCCCTTTCACACTACAAATTATAGCACTATGCTTCCACTTTATATTCTATGGTTTCCATCATATGCAATTCTGGCATTTGCAATTTAGGAAGGGGCCTTTAGAATTATCAGCTAGAGAGCTCTAGAGCCACATGAAATTACACACAGGATTTCATAAGATGAAGTAGAATTGTACCACTATAGTTGCATAGCATAAAAGAGCCCCTGCTTGTCTATTTTAGGCTTCTGGAGGCTTTTTTACAATGCGAAATGAGCATGTAGTCACTTCATAGTTATTTTTATTTAAGCCTGTTCAGGGCTTCTTTTTAACTGGAAGTCTCTCCCCTTTCCCCAATTGCCCATAACTACTATCCATTTGGGGATGAAATGCTTTTGGTATACATACATCCTAAAAATATATATGGGGTCAGTCAGGCAGGGCATGGAGAATCATTCTGCTGTAAACACTGGCACATGGAAAAGCAAAACACAGGAACATTTCATGCTCCTCTATGGCTGGTGTCTCCCTTAGGTATCCATATGAGAGATATTTTTTTCTGACATAGGTGATTATCACATAGAGGCTTACCGTGACTAAAACATGGTTAAATCATTCCCAAAGTTCATGGGTGTGATAGCCTCCCATGATGTCCCGCTCCTCTCCCATCAGCAAAGCATTCGTGGAACAGACATTTTTCAACAACGGGAACTTCCACTATTGGAGAAATGGCTGCTCCGCAGACACTTTACTGACAGGAGAGGAGCGGGATGCCTCAATGACAATTACATCATAGGAGGCAAGCGCAATTGGCTATCACACTCATGCACTTTGGGAATGATTTAGCCACGTTTTAGCCAGGATAAGGCTCCATGTGATAGGAAAATACAGAGATTAGGTTATCTGCTGGGGGCAGAGGAAGACCCAACAGTGACAATGGAAATTTTCCACAACATAGCCTCCAACATTTCATAGATGAAAATCAGGACACATGTGACCAAGCACCATAAGAGTGTGGTCAAGATGGCAAAAGTTATTAATGGGGAGGAACACGTAAGCTAGGAAAGGCTGCAGCCATTTGTTTTTGCCTGAGCTTACTGGGAAGGGCAACACTCCTTTCCTGTCTGCCGTGAAGAGCTGAGTGCAAATTACTTTTGTGCTTTGAACTCAGCTTGCAGCAAATGAAGGAAGCCTTGGTCAAAGGAGGAAGAGGACAGAGAAACTGGACCATTTTAAAACCATCTGAAAGAGTGGGACAACAGACGACTAACCAGGACTGTCCATGTCAGACTAGGAGATGTGCAAGATTTAGCCTTATTCCAAAATTTATCATTGTAAATTCTTAATAATAACAATAAGAATAAAATGTATTTATACCCTGCCTCTCTATTAAGATCGAGGCAGCTAACAACATTAAAACATTAAAATACAATAAAATACAATATCACAAAAACCCACCCATTCACCATAACCAATAAACCCTAAATAATAATAATAATAATAATAATAATAATAATAAACAATACCATTAAAATTATTAAAACGGACAAGACAGGGTAGTCATTGGTAGCAACAGAGATGCTAGTCTGGGAAGGCCTGTCGGAAGAGATTCGTCTTGACAGCCTTTTTAAATTGTTTCATCTGTTTTGGCCTCATGTGTCATCTAAATATAATAAATAATAAACAGGTCAATGTGGGAACAGAACTGGAGTGTTTCTCAGCTCATGTTTGTATTCCCTTGGCAATTTTGCCTGCTCATTCTCTTTGGATGCCTAAATTGTATATATAAATGCCCAACTGAAGTACCAAGTTATTGCAATGCCAGAAATTTAGTGACTGAAGAAAAATTTCACGGGATAGAATTCTTAGGGGGAGGGGGCACTGCTTTCATTTTCTCTTCCCTTTCTCTATAGCTATGCCTTGATTGAACCCCTTACATTTGGCAAACTGAAGCTGATTCACAAAGCAGCTTCCCTGCAGATATGTAATAGCAGGATGAAATTTGAACTGGGGCCTCTACTTAGCCTTTTAGATGCAATATGAAAATTAGCTGAGTGTGCTGCTTGAAAACATGTTCCCGAAAGACTCGAGAAGCAGAAGGCATGTAAAGGGAACCTACGATTTTATTTGCTTTCAATCTTAGGTTCACATTGTTGTATAACTTGGCAACCTGGGTCTCAGGAGAGCTGAATTCATAATGTTGGGAGTCAGAATGTCCTCACAGAACCTAACAGGCAGGGAGAAATTTCTTAACACGAGCATCACCCTTGGAAAATTGTGATTAAAGCAACATTTTATAGAGGGATAAAAATGTTTTTTAAAATGCAAACTTGGGTCTAATCTGGACTGCAGAAATAATGCAGTTTGACACTGCTGTACCTTCCATGGCTGAATGCTATGAAATTCTGTTTTGTGAGACATTTTTCTTTCTCTGTCAGAGAGCTCTGGTGCAACAATAGACTGCGAACTCCAGGATTCCATAGGATGAAGCCATGGCAGTTTAAGCAATGTCAAACTGCATTATTTCTGCAGTGCAGATGTAGCCTGTATCAGGAAATATACTCATGATGGTAGAAGCTTTAGAAGGAGTAGCCTGTTAGTCCCTTGCAGCATAAGGAGAAAGAATAGTAGAGGGGAAAACAGAATATGGCAGGACCTTTAAGACTAAGTGGTTTTTATTTTAGGATGAGTTTTTGCAGATATAAACCCACTTTCAGATACAGTACAGAATGATGTTAAAGCCTCAGGTTATAAAACATATTTATGCAGTTGTGGGAATGGGATAGAATCTAATAGATTCCCAAAAGATGCAAATCATGTCCCTTGCCCTAAATTTTCAAAGGGCTGAGTGAGGTGACACAAGTCTTTCAGATCTTTACAGTGGGCAGTTAGTGTTGATGTGTGAAATGAATAGGTCTGCTTACCAAAAGTCCGTTTCCTGAAACATTGCCTGAAACTATTTACTAACTTCTGTAAGTGGGCCTGAAGGGAAGGTGTACTTCATAAAGAGACATTGTTGTTTGTTGTTCTAGTGTGCCTTCAAGTCATTTCTGACTAACGGCAACCCTAAGGTGAACCTATCGTAGGAGTTTCTTGGCACGTTTCTTCAGAGGCGGGTGCCATTGCCATCTTCTAAGGCTGAGAGAGTGTGACTAGCCAAGGGTCACCCACTGGGTTTCATGGCTGAGCAGGGATTCGAACCCTGGTCTCCAGAGTTTGTAGTCCAACACTCAAACCACTGCACCATGCTGGTTATCGTGAAGAGAGATGCCTTTTGCTAAGATATATTTCTTACTTAGGATAGTCTTTCATTAAAGGACTTCTCCTTCCCATACTCCTTTCACATGCTTTGCTTACTCTGTGCATTGCCCTTGCAGAGACAGAAGTGGAAAGTCCAAGTGGAACCCCAAAGTAATTGCCCACTGAATTACTAGGAAAAGGGGGGGGGGATCCTGCAACCTTCACAATACAGTGTATCTCACACCAGTGTCAGAGGTAGCATGCTTCTGCCTAGGAGTTGCTGGGGAACACAAAATGGAGGGTGCTGTTTTGCTTGTGCCCTGCTTGTGTGCATCTGGTTGTCCACTGTGTTAACTAGACCCTGGACTACAGAAATCTTGAGTCAAATCCAGGAGGGCTCTTCTTGCGTTCTTATGAGAAGCAAGCAAGCGCTACCACTGACCCCAGAATAGCTGACTGTGGCTCATTTCAGCAGTGAATGACGGGCAGCTTGATTTGTGTATCCCAGAGGGAACTGAGCAGTTTAAGGAGATCTATGTGGGAACATGGATTACGGTGACTTAAGAGAGTTGGCACCGAGGGGGAAATTGGCTCAGTGATGGAGATTTTAGTCGGAAGGAACGTGACTCACCCAGAGATCCTTTATTTTACAGGGGATGTTTTTATTCCAGAATGGGGATGCTGAATTTGGAAAAATTACTGGTTTGGATTACAGCCCCTTGAATCCCCCAGCCCATGCTGGCTGGGGGATTCTGGGAGTTTTTGTAGAAATAAATAACTTTTCTAAGCTCCTGGGGAGCATTTATGTCAATACACTAGGCCCTTGTTATTGGCTGGGTATAGTTCTAAGACCTGCTGTGGATACCAAAATCTGTAGATGCTCAATGCCCATTAAATACAGTGGCATAGCAGAATGCTGTTTCTTATATAAAATAGCAAAATCAAAGTTTGCTTTTTTGGAATTTGTATTTGTTGGGAATATTTTCAAACTGTGGATGGTTGATTGTGTACATAAAAAAAAAATCCATGGATACAGAGGGCCGACTATACTAGTTATGAGATTACATCAGTTTTATTTCTTCAGATGGAACAAATTCACAGCCATAGGACTCTAGTTTTAATTTTTAAAAAGTGAGATAGATGGATTCCTGTGTTGCATAAGGGGTGTGTGTGTGTGCGCGCGCATGTATGTATGTATGTTGAAGACACTGCTCTGTGGTCCAGGTGTAAAAGAGAGCCAATATGAAAGGCAAACCCCCTCTGAACACATTTTGCCAAGAAACCCCCATGATTATTATTAATATTATTATTATTATTATTTATATAGCGCTGTAGATTTGCACAGTGCTGTACTTACAAACAATAAATAGATAAGAGTAAACCTGCCTATGGTGTACAATCTAGGAAATAATAGGATAACACATATAAAATACATAGCAATACAGGAAAAGGTTCAATAAAACAGGCAACAAAAAGAACATCAAATAGCAAATTATAATCTCCTTATAGTTAGCCGTGGGGATCTGGAATGTCAGCCATGGGATCGTGTGGGTTAAATTAGTTGTTTAGAGGCCTTGTTCTACCGCTTGCTGCAAAGGGATGCTGAAACCTATCAGCTAAAAAACCACAATGCTTCCTATGATGTGGACTGCCTGCTGCATCCTTTACTAGCAATAAAGTTCATCTTATAGCAGTGGTAAATGTCAACTTTTGGTACCAATCAAGGGTCTAATCTGCACTGTCAAAACAAAGTATTGGGAGTCCAGGAACTGCAACTTGGACTATCAAGAAGGAACTGAATGAGCAGCTCACGATCCATTTTCATTATGAGGGAATGGCAGGTCTTGTTCCTCACCGACAATTTGTACTTAGGATTTGTGTGTGAGTGAGGCAGTCGACTTTTACCCTTGGGCTTTTGTGTCACTTTAACTGACTGTTTCTTGATATTGTGCTGCCATTGTTTTCACACACTGCCTTTTAGTTTCCTTAAAGACTTGTGAAGAGTGCAGCACAATTGCATGGACAGCATACCCCAGGCGGCCCTCTGGATGCTTTATAAATGTCTTGTCAAATCAGAGGCGAAGTGCATTAGTTTCCCAGTAGCTCTGCATTTCCTGTTAGGTATGTGAGGACCTATGATTCAAAGCCTATTGAAGTCATTTCCTTATCCACCCTTGTAAGGTCCGATACAGGCCCACATAAGCCAATTCCTATCCAGACCTACCACTTGTATAATCATATAAGAATCATAAATGAATTAGCTAACATTTTGCTGCCCTTCCATGCCATCCAAAAATCTGATGTCAGAAGTGGACATCTGATTGTACCTTAGAGTACAGTTGGCACTCTGTATTTATGGATTCTGCATCCACAGATTCAACACCATTTGAAAATATTCAAGCACACCCCCCAAAAATCCAAAAAGCAAATCTTGATTTTGCTGTTTTCTATAAGGGATGTCATTTTGCCACTGTATATAATGGGTGGCAATGGCAAACCTCTTCTGAAAAAAAACTTATCAAGGAAATCCTGTGATAGGTTCACCTTAGGGTTGCCAGAAGTCAGAAATGACTTGAAGGCACACAACAACGCATATAATGGGACTTGAGCATTATATATTCAAGTATATAATGAATTCTGTTGGTGTCTTACCCATGCATGTGTTCTCCTAGGGAAGCAGTTGTCCAGTTCTGTTCAGTGCAGCAATCCATATTAGGCTGAGGAAATGGAGTTGCAATGCGTGGTGCCATTTCACAGGGTTATAGGGTTGCCAGTTCAGGATTGCCTGAAGTTTTCATGCTAAAACCTGACACCTAGTGATGGTCTGTGGTGCATTTATTTAGCATTATGTATCTGCCATGGTAGCTCATGGCTTGCCATTTAAATACACACAGAGAGAATGTATTTTCCAACCTTAGCTAAAGGAGTTGTTCCCAGATCAAAGAGAAATTAAGGGATTATTTAGGGAATTAGGGAGATAATATAATGGACATTTATTCTAGGCTACTTGGCTCTAGTGAAGAGAGAGAGGGTGGAAGTTAACAAAGTAAATGTATAGAAACACACACACACATAGGTGTGTCTTTGCATGCTGCAGCAACAAATAAATGAACACTTGCAAGTTATAGCAAAATGCTGCTTACTAGCTAAACTGGAGATTTGCACACAGACCTTTCCTCTTGCCCAGTGGTCCCCAAGCTTTGGTCCTCCCAGTGTTTGGGATTTCAACTCCCAGAAGGCCCAGCCAGCTTGGCCAACAGTCAAGGATTCTGGGAACTCAACTCCAAAACATCTGGAGGACCAAAAGTTGGGAACCACTCCTCTTTCCTGAAACTGAGTACACCGAAACTGATGAATTTACACCCTCATCTCCCACAAGAAAATGGCCCATGAAAAATGGAGACTCAGGGCAAGACCCTGAGATGTGGCAACCCTACATATCTGTTCAACTTGCATGGATGTGCATGCTCATTTGTTTGTGCATACAGTTCCACGACACTGCAGTGCACTAACAAGGCAGCATAGTGCAACTGTCACATAACTCCACGATGGTAAGGTTACACTCCATCTCCTCAAATGTACGATTTCTGCCATTATATCCAATTAAGCCAACTGAAGTCTGGAGCTTTACATTTTCAGTACAGTTTTTGCAGAACTGAGCTTTGGCATCAGCAGTAAGCATTTAACTCTGTTTGCCTCAGCAGAATTGGATCAGCTTGCCTATGTAACATTTGTTTCCAGCATCTTGTTTCTTCTGTTTCAGGGAAAGGCAGTCCAGAATAGCTAGCGCTTTAGGGTCTTGAAAGGTCGGCTTGTTTGGACTGACTTCCTTCCAGCTAGAGGCACATTTTAAGACACAGCTTTAAGAAAAGGTTCTGAGGTTTGCTGTTCTTTCACTGTTCAGCTCTTCCACTTGCTGAGCACCAGGGGGAGAAAGAGAGAAGCCCAGTTTCATTTGAGTGCCTTTGGGAAAGTTGTCTACAAGAACAGAGCCACAGCAAAATATTAGAATGCAATACAAGGAAATAAATATGGTTGAATACTGCAAGGCAAGCAAGAAAACACAAATGGGAGAGGGAGGAGTTACTTGCATACAATCAGGCCAGGAGAAAAAAAGGATGCTGTGACTTGAAATATTCAGAGTAATCTTGTAAAACACATGCAAAGAGATCTTACAGCACCTTTGAGACTAACTGAAAGAAAGAAGTTGGCAGCATGAGCTTTCATAGACTTGCTCAGGTCTACAAAAGCTCGTGCTACCAACTGCTTTTGTTCAGTTAGCCTCAAAAGTGCTACAAGATCCCTTTGCACACTGATTTTTCAGACCAATACAGCAATGTCTTTGAATTCTGTCTGTGTTTGCTTCTGTGTGTGTGGGCCTTCAAGTCACTTGTTGACTTATGGTGACCCCAAGAATTTTGTAGGATCTTCTTAGGCAAGAAATACTCAGAGGCAGTTTTGCCAGTTCCATCCATAGCACCTGGTATTCATTTACAGTATCCCATCCAAGTACTAACCAGGCTGACCCTGCTTAGCTTCCAAGATAAGATGGAATTTGGTGCCTTTGGAACTTCAGCTCCCAGAAGCCTCAGCCATCTTGGCTGATGCTCTGGGATTCTGGGAGCTGAAGTCCAAAACATCTGGAAGGCCAGAGTTTGGGAATCTCTGCTTTAGGGTATTTAGGCCCTTTGAATCCTGCCACCTTATAAAACAGGTAAGTGCTTTTTGATGAAATTAGTTTCTGTGGGATGTAAATACACTTCCTATATCTGTAGATCAATGTGTATGAAAGAGAGAGGTATATCTTTCTCTCTTTCCACATTGTGATGTTCTTTGGACAGGGGTCTGTCTCTTTATGTCTCCTTATTCTCTGTAAGCATCTCTCTATCTTGGTCCCACGTCAGGAGAAAGATGGGATATAAATAAATTGGGTTTGAGTGTTGGACTAGGATTCTGGGAGACCAGAGTTCAAATCCCAGCTTGGCCATGGAAACCCATTGGATGAACTTGGGGAAGTCACATGCTCTCTGCCTCAAAGGAAGGCAATGGCAAACCCACTCTGAACAAATCTTGCCAAGAAAGCTTCATGACAAGCTTACCCAAGGGCTGTCATAAGTCACAAGGGACTTGAAGGCAAACAGTAACAACAAGTACATACTTGGCAGATACTACGTGAATAATGACATTATCTAGAGAAAGGAACATTTAGGCCACACTCTGGGTTCTGTTTCTTTGTCACCGTCCTGCCTAAGCAAGCCCTGAAGGATGCAGCTACTATAAACTTTATCACACCCATTTTTGTCTTTGTTATAGGTACAGAAAGTGGACGCTCATGTGCGTGCACGACCTGTCAAAAATGGATTTTACTGCATGCCAAAGACCCCGTTCCGGCCCTCGGCACCAAGCCATCCCGGTTCAGTGCTGACAGGTGCCATTTTGCTCGGTCGGAAGACTTCCAATCAGAACATTTCATGTGCCTCAGCACTGAACATCCCAACCATCCATTAAGAACCCAAGCCATTCCATCTGCCTTGGTCCAGGCCTCAGAGGTAGAGAAGAACTGCTGGACCTGATCCCCTTCCCCACCACCTCTCCCTTCTCCTTTTGTGTCATGTCTTTTTAGACTGTAAGCCTGCGGGCAGGGAACCGTCTAACTAAAAGGTTGTATGTACAGCGCTGTGTAAATTTACAGCATTTTATAAATAAAGGTTAATAATAATAATAATAATAATAATAATAATAATAATGTATATGGGTGTTTTTTTAATAAAAAAAACACCAATTTTGAACAAATTTGTATTAATCTATGCCTTTCCTCCACTGGCTAAAAAGCATTTCTACATATTTTCCAGTATACATATGATTCTATGTGCATTTCTTTTCCACAAAAAGACATTGCACATAAGTCAGAAATGTGTGGATTTCTAAGGACTGGTGCACTTCGTCCCACTACCAGGCTAGAGAAGTGTGACATCTGTTATTTTCATAGAAGCCAACAAATTTACTTTTGTACCACTCTGAACTTGCCTGCAACATGTGGCCCAAGAACCTGGCTCTAGCCTCAGCTCCTCACACCTTTGTGGTGATAATAATTGTCTTTCTGCAGGAGAAAAAGTAAAGGACCACAGATTGCCATAACCCTCAAGAGAAAATTCTTGCTGCACACTTTTTTGGGCCCAAGCCTATAAGCCTATAGTTTAAGAATTCCCCAATTGCAATTAATACAGGCTGGAGCTGAACAGATCACAACAGTTCTGCACTTGTCCATTGTGTCTGTAGCAATTTGCATTTTAAAAGCACCCTTAAATGCTGTGCTTATCATTCTTTAATATTGTTGAACTGGACTGTTTTCCATGGATTCTACTATCAGATCATTTTTATTCTAATTCCTTGCAACTGCCAAGTGAGTGAATTCTTTAGCATTTAATTATTCATTGTCCTAGTGAATATATCATTCCGCTACGTTTTCTTGGAAGATGTAAGCTCTTAAAGGAACAGCATGGAATATCTGCTTTATTTTATATGCCTCAATCCCTCAATGCCATCTTCAGAAACTAACCCTCAAGAAAGGACTGGAACCTTTTCTTTAATGGTATCTCCCAAGTTGTTCTCCACCAGGTAGAAATGATATGGAAATTATATGGAGGTGGAAATGATATGGATCAGAACAATGCTGCTTCTGCCATCTTTGCCCTTAATATGATGGCCATTTTACTTGCAACAGGTACTAAGAAATAAGGAGAGAAGCAAGGGAAGAGTGTTATTTTCAATGCCAAAGTGATGTCTGGCACCATGTTTGAATCCACTCGTAGTGTGAGCACATGTAAAAACCACATGCCCATTAAGTATAATGATCGAAAGAGTGATATACTGTCAATACAGCATTGATAGTCATCAGTGGAGGATGCTTTCCGCAAATTTGTTCTGTTGGATTCAGTCAATTCAGAATCAGTGTGGGGCTAGTAGATTTTATCTAAGGATCCAAAGATTCCTCCCACTTTCCCTAAATGCTGATGATCTCCTTCAACAACCCAGATCCTTCTTTCCTTTTCCTCTCTTCACTGGAAAACACACACACATCAACTAAACCACCGCATGGTCAGTGACAGTCTTCTCTCCCTTTGTGATTCCTCATGTCTCCCCCTGCCTAAGCATGAGGCTGTTGTGTGCATGTCCAAGCAGCATCACAGAACAAGCTAAAGCTTGGGGTTCACACACTTGGCACACACTTCTCATAGTCATGTTCAAAATGGAGGACATTTTTGAATTTCTACCAGATTCCAGAAAAGAAGGTTGAAATGTAGGACATGTCTAGTAAAAAGAGAAATTTTGGTCACCCTGGAGAGAAAGAAGGATGGAGGGAAGGAGAGCTTTCTAGATCAATAATAAAGTACTAAAATAAGTACTTTATATATTCATGTATAAGTCTAGAAAGTTAGGTTAAAAATGGACCCCAAAACCTGAGCTGACTTATCCACAGGTCAATGTAAGTACTGTATTGGTGAAAGGCAAGAGTTTAATCTGCCCTGGAAGCACTAACTCCCTTCTACTCTCTCATCCATCCAGCCTTTAGTATGTGCAGAAATAGTTATTCCTGCTGGAATCTTGAAAGTCTTTGGCATTGTTTTCCTTTATTTCATCCTTTACATCCTTCATTATATGCCCCTACGTTTTACCCTTGACTTATCCACAGGTCATATCAAAATCCATAATTTTGGCCCCAAAACTTGCCCTGGAGTTATATATGAGGTTGACTCATAGTCAAGTATATACAGTTTGTACTTTTTAGCAGCAGCTTTAAAAGATTACTGTGGGTTGCTTAGAATGACAACATTGAGACCTGCACCCCCAAAACATAAGCACTTCCCTTTCCCATTGGATCCTCATCCTCATCCATACCAGACCAGATGATGTAGCATCGGAGAAGCTCTTCCCCAACTTACGTAGTGACTTCCTTTTTTCCCTTTTTTTCTTTTTCATCTGCTGCCTCCTGAAATCCCTAGAAAGCCGTCTGTCTCTATACAGATGGAGGCAGTACGACTCTTCCAAAATGCAAAACCATCAATTATTTCCCTGCTATTCTTAATTTCCAAGTAGGCAATTAAACAATAAAAATAAAACAGTCTTCATGAATGATTGATGCACAGCTGCATGTGTATGGTTCAGCTATAAAGCCAACTGGGCAGTTTTCCTTCCAAAGGGGAAAAACCAGCAGAATTGCCTGCGGTCTTAAGCGGTGAAATGTTCTGTATTTATTGTCCATGGCAATAAACTGTGGAGCCCAATTCGCAACATGCTTTTAAAACATCAACAAGCAACATACAGTGAGAGAGAGAGAGACAGAGAGAGAGAGAGAGAGATACTGAGAGAGGGGGATGAGGGCTGAATTTATCTCAGAGAACTCAAAATGAAAGTTACACAATCTCCTCCAAAGCTCTCTTGCTATCAATCACAGTGGGTAAGAGGTTCTGGAAGATATAGCCCCATAAAGTACTTTTTCCAAGGACTGCACACACCGAACTGAATGAATGGGATCTATATATCATCAGTATCACCATCATCATCAAAATCTGGAATCCAAGCCCTCTGAGGAATAACTTAAGGTGATGGGTATGTTTAGCTTGGAGAAGAGAAGACTGAGAGGCACTGTGATAGCCATCTTCAAATATCTGAAAAGCGATTATGTAGAACAGGGGTCGGCAACCTCCGGCCCTCAGGCCGGATCCGGCCCGCGGAGGCCTTTGTACCGCCCCCTGGCTGCTGCTGTGCCGCTGCCACCACCAGCGCCAGCGGTCACGGCTTTTCGCCGCTCTGGGCGCTGCCATTTTTTTGCCCAAAATGGCGGC
>NC_056522.1:370309286-370345677 GCF_019175285.1 Sceloporus undulatus | reverse complement strand
GGGAGCTGAAGTCCAAATCATCTGGAGGACCAGAGGTTGGGAACCACTGGTCTAAACCAAAGGGCCCTTTCACACTGTGCTATGATTCCCCTTGAACTATCATAGCTGCTTCCTATGGAATTATGGGATTTGTGGTTGGGGAGGCACTAGAGGTCACTGTATGAGATTTCTAAATACCACTTCCTAAAATTCAAATCCCAGGATGCCATAGGATGTTGCCATGCCAAGAGGAATCATTGTGTGCTATGGAACAACCCCAGGTTGGGGCAATATATTTTCCTCTCAAGGGTTCGTTTTACTTCATATTGAGAGTTCTGTTTCATCTTTGTGTAGGGGAAAATTCAAAAGCAGGACTCCACACTTGAAGTCTGGTGTTTCCATTATATGTAACACAGGTCAGCGCCCAAATTTTACCTCATCCATGTCAGTGGGTCAGCAAATACACTCCGAGGCAACGACCGCACTACAGAATTAATGCAATTTGACACTGTTTTAACTGTCTTGGCTCAATTCTATGGAGTCTTGGCAGTTGCAATTTGTTGTGGCCCCAGAGCTTTCTGACATAGGAGGCTAAACAGCTCACAAACTGCAAACTACAAATCCCAGAATTTCATAGCACTGAGCCATGGCAACGAAAGTGATCCCAAACTGCATTCATTCAGCCGTGTAGATGCATCCTCGGTAGTCTGAGATTTCAAGGAGCTATCCAAAGTCCTGAAGCCTGTCACATAAAGTTTGGACTAACACTGCAGATGAGAAAGTGTCAGGCATTTCAATCCTGGCTGTGGAAGATGGCTGACATGGACACAAAAACTCTTCTAGAACATAGCCTAAAAGCTGATCTGATGGGACCAATTGCTTTATGTGCCTTTTTACTGGTTATGTAGCACAGTACTATCTCCATGTGTTGTTGCTAGCTGCCTTCAAGTCAGTTCTGACTCATGGTGACCCATTGGCTTTCTTCACTGTCTGTCAGGATTGGCTTAATTGATTCTGTCCTGTTTAACATGCTGCCATGAATCTGTCCTGGGTAACATGCTGTTTTGGATTCTATGCTGCCTAATATGCTATGTCATATTATAACATACAACATTTCATATGATAACAAATGTCATATGATAATAGGCCCTGGGTCATACCTATTGTTTTTGTTGGTTAGCTGCCCTGGAGTCTGTTCCAACTCATGGTGACCTTGTGGATGAGACATCTCCAAGAATCCCTATCCTCCACTGCCCTGCCCAGATCCTGCAAGCTCCTGCCCACAACCCCCCTGGTTGAATCTATCCATCTGGTTTGTGGTCTTCCTCTCTTTCTTCTACCTTCTACCTTTCCTAGCATTTTTTCCTAGTGATCCATGTCTTCTCATTATATGGCCAAAGTACAATAGTCTCAACTTGATCATCTTTGCCAGGCCTAAATTCAGTTGTTAGTTCCAACTGGAATAGTCCCATTGAATCAATAGGAATATATCAAGGAGACACCACCATTGTTGGTAGGGACCCTAAGTCCCCCACCCCATCTCTTTGGTGTAACACCAGCCACTCCAACACATTCAGTCTCTGCTAAACAGTACTTCTGTATATTAAGCAAATATCAGAAACATCTTGTTTTTTCAAATGTTGAGCTTTGGAATGCTCCGATATCCAGTTCCAAGCCATTAATAAAGGTATTAGGAAAGGCCATTAAAACAGGGCTGATTGAGGCATCTCTGGTTTCCCCCGCAAACTCAGTTCTGAGAAAAGATCTGACTATTGCAATACATGAATCATTTACCACAAGGGAGAGTGAGGGAGAAAGGATGAGTCTGGCCAAGTGTGTGTATGTGTATGTGTGTGTTTTAGATTTAAGATGCCTGAGGTATACAAACTGAAATCATTTCGGGAAGCTTTTTTTTAAAAAAAAAAAAACTGGCCGGCATTGAACTTGAGCCTGACTTACAGGTTAAGTTAGCCAGACCTGAATTTCAAAATCATCAGCCTCTGCTTGTTTGTTCATTTCTGATCTCTTTCTTAAGCAAGGGGCACAGACATGGGAATAAAGGAGGGAGAAGGAAATTATGACTATTGTAGTTACCTGTAATAAGTAACAGGGAGTCACATTTCAAAACTGACAAAAATAAGAGGGAACAGAATTCCATAAGTGGTATAATAAATAATGATCTATATTCTGCATTACTTCAAGAATGGGTAACTTACTAATGTCTCCTGGCCTGACAACTGCTCCACCAAACCAGGCCTTAGTCCTGGAGTGTGGCTTTGGCGCAGCTTCTGGCCTCTTAGGATGCATGCAGCTTTTAAACAGCATACCTCCAAAGTGACCCGAAGCAGCTTTATTTTGGCCAGTCTGTTCAGGCCCTATAACTGTTCAGGCCCTATAACAGAATGCCAGCCATGTTTGCTAGTTGTTTTCAAAAGTTACTAAAAAAACAGCACATTAAGAATGCATAATAATGCATGGGCAATGCATCAAATTCATTTTTTCAAACCTGACAATGAGTAACCGTAACTAATTACTTTTCAAACAATATAATGAGTAACTAATGACATTATGAACTGCAACTTAATGATGCAACTAAGTGGCATTGTGAGTTGCAATGGAATGATGCAACTAATCACTTTCCAAACAATCTAACTCATTACTGACAGCAAATAATAAATTTGTGTGTTTTTTAAAAAATAAATTTCCAGGCTCTGAAACCTTCTGGATGTTGAACTATGACTCCTATCCTCCCAACCATAGCTCATGCTGGGCAAATGTTGATGTGAGTTCGAACCAAACAGCCTAGTAACATCTGGAGGGGCAGAGGTTCCCCACCCCTGAAATGTAGTCTCCATACTACATTGATTCCAGGATCCAGTAATATTCAAAGATTCAGTAATGTTCCAATATCCACAATTCCCCATAAAATTAATTCAGGAGCAGGACTAGTCATTTCTGCACTGGGATAAACGTGTGAATGCATACAATGAACACAGATAACTTGGATTCTATTAGACATACTACAAATAAGGGTCTGAAAGATGTTGATACAGGCTTTCCAAATTTTCCAAATAGCTTCATAAATTTCTTAGAATTTGTTTCTACAAGAATTAAATATGGGAGAAAGTAAGACTGGTAAGAGCTGACCATCTGTTTATAGGACTTTGGTAACTTATGATTCTTGGCTGGAATCCTCTATCACCTCTTGCATAACTTTGTGTATACTTAGCTACATAGGAGAGGCACTAGGAAATCCTATTAGTAAATTGTGAAGATGTTTAAGGGGACACTGGCAAGAGTACCACCAATGCACATGGGCACTTGATTGTGCATCACTTCAGATGCACATTGGTCACTTCACTGGTTCCTTTATAAGATAATGTAACAACAAGCCTTCATTGGATACAGACATTATGGAGTTGGCATGCAAACCAATTCCATAATGTCTTACTTACTAAAGCTAAAATTAATCTGTACTGCAGAAATAGTGCAGTTTGACACCGCTTTAACTGCCATGGCTCAATGCTATGGAATCATGGGATGTGCAGTTTGTTATGGCAGCAGAGCTCTCTGACAGAGAAGGCTAAATATCTCACAAAACTATAAATCCCAGAATTCCAAAGCGTTGAGCAGTGGCACCACTAAGGGTTGGACTTGGCATTACCCTGTGCGGTAACTCATGGTGCCATCCGCTGATACAGAATCTTTAGTAATGTCTTTTGTACTAATGTTACTCCTAAATTGTAATTCCCATTTGTCACTGAATGTAATGGTAACAGTTGTGACATAAAAAAAAAAAACCATTATAACTGAAGTGCAGATTAAACCTGAGTCCCTAGCAGGATCCCAGCTCTTAATTGTATTTGTACCCTGTCTTTTCCCCAAAACTGAGACACAAAATTAGAATACTTTACATTGAAAACATACTAAAGATCAACATTAAAATGGGATTAAACTACCAGAAACATTGAAACAATTTAAATCATGCAGTTAAAAGTAATGAAAAGCAGTTTAAAAGAACAGAAAAGTATAGTTAAAGCAGTAAAAGCAGTACAGCACTATTTGAAAAGTTGTCAGTTATAAAAAAAACCTGTTGGTATTAAGAGGTCTTTGCCTGCTAAAGGACAGACTGCAGGGAGGGAGCCATTCTAGCCTCCTAGAAGGGGAGTTTCACTGCTTCAGGGCAGCCACCAAGAAGACCCTATCTCACTTTGCTTGTAAAAGTTGGGCTATGATTCCCAATTATGAAAATTGTTTAAAGCTACAGAGAATATCAAAATAATCCTGGGGTGTTCACTGTCCTGGCTGGAGCTGATGAAGTTGTAGTTCAAAGAGCTGGCTGAGGAAGGCTGTACTATGTATATATGGAATTGTTCCATATGGGGAGAAAGACTGTCAACTCAAGGGAGAACATTTTGTAATTTAAAAAACTGAAAGCATCATAGATTGTTTTTGTGTGCCTTCAAGTTGTTTCCAACTTCTGGCAACCTTAAGGTGAACCTATCACAGGGCTTTCTTTGCTTTGTTGACAGTAGGTGTGCCTTTGCCTTTCCCCTGAGGCTGAGAGAATGTGGTTTGCTCAAGGTCACCCATTAGATTTCATGGCCCAGCAGGAATTTGAATGCTGGTCTCCAGAGCTGTAGTCCAATGCTCAAAGCACTACACCACACTGGCTCAAAAGATGTAGTGTTATGTATTCATGACTGTTTCATATTCATGATCCCTACTTTTTCCCAAGTTTAGGGGATACATATGTGAAAGGTCACAAATTCTCACTGACCAGGCAGCAGCAGAAGCAGTCAATAGGGATCTGTTGCCCTGTCATTCTGGAACTATATAACTGATGTTCCCACCCATCTGCTCACATTATTGATCTTCATTGAAACAGAGACCCCACTTTTGCTTGTCAAAACACAGATCACTCATGAGGTGAATGGGACTATGTCTGGCCCCTGTTGTTTGTAGCAGCTGCTGCTGCTGTTGTTGTTGCTGTTGTTGGGCACCTCCAAGTCATTTTTGACTTATGATGACCTAAGGCAAACCTATCATTGGGTTTTCTTGGCAGGTTTCTTCTCTCATTCTCTGAGGCTGAGAGAGTGTGACTTGCTCAAGGTCACCCAGTGGGTGTTTAGCTTTGCTGCCTGGTAATTGGGGATTGGGAGGAGTTGGATCAGGTGTCACAGAACAGCTAATTATAGTGATTTAAATCTTTGTAACTGCCCAAGTGAATTTCACCCCAAATTCTAATTTTTGGTATGAAATCTCAAGAAACATTTTTTTTTTCCTTGTTGGCTTTTATTCCCCGGTGGCAAGTTTGGTTGTGTATGAATCCTATTGGAATTGATAAGGCCCAACTCATACCACCATTTTAGAGCATTAAACTGGAAGGAAAACATGTGGCTGTTTTAATTCCCAGCTGTGAGTTGTTTTCTTTGTGTTCACCAGCATGAGTCAGGATTTGGCATATCACTAAGTCCATTTATAAAGCATTCCAGTACTGAGGATTACTCATGAAAACACACAGCATCAAGTCTCATATGTGTTCTTCCCCATCACATGTAGAATGTGATCTAATAGGGATGGGCATATCTGATCTTCATTTTTGCTTCAATTTCTTTTTCCAAATTTAAGTTCATAAGTTCATTTTGGCCTAATTATATGTGTGTCCAGATGCAGGCATCTCCAGAGGTGTAGCAGGGGTGGCGGTGGTGGTGGTGGAAAAAATGCCAGTGTTGCCCCTAATAGGAATATATGCCTCCCCCAATGAAACTGTCCTTCAGTCCCCACATTTTTAGCATAGCAGTAACTTAAAATTTCACTTGAATGTTTAGAAAATACAATTTAGTCATCCAAAGAAAAGAGGCAGGCAAAGTTACCAAAATAATGTGAACACAGCTAACGGAAGCATTCCAGGTGTGAACAATTTTCAGTGTATCACTCTCTGCGACGATAGAAAGTGCATCTTGGTTGTTTTTATTTGTTGAAGAGATGCAGACTCAGTACCTTTTGTGGGAAAATTCAAACCAAATAAATTTCTGCCCCCTCACTAGACGTAGAACATGTTTGGGACTATCAAAGTAGTTAAAAATGTTAAAGTTCACAAGATACGAAATTTAAAACAGATTAAACAATAAAAAATTTAAAACCAGTTTAAAACATACAACATCTCACACACAGCAGCAGCAGCAGCACAACAACAATAAGCAGGATCCAGTGAACTGTTTAGATAAGACAAGCCTATATAGTTACTCATCAAATGCCTGTCAAAACAGACAAGTCTTTACTTGTCTGTGAAAAGAGAATAGGAAGGATGCCAGTTTAACTTCTCTAAGAAGCCTGGGGTCAGAGCCTGGGGTCAGCTACTGAGAAGGCCCTCTCCCATGTTCTCACTAGAGGTATCTGTGAGGGTGGTGGGACAGAGCAAAGGACCTCCCCAGCAGATCTCAGTGCATGACCTGGTTCGTAATAGAGAATACAATCCTTCAAAAAACCTGGACCTGATCCTTGTAGGGCTCCATTGATCAAAACCACCGGAGTCAAAACCACAATCCTACTCGGAAATAGACTGACAGCCGGTGTAGCTGTTGTGACAAGCAAGTTATGTGTTCCCTGTAGCCAGCCCCAGTTAGCAATATGTCTGCAGCTCTTTAGACTAGCTGAAGTTTCCAAATACTCTTCAAAGGTAGCCCCATGTGGAGTACATTACAGGAATCCAACCAGGATGTAACTAATGCATATGTCATCAAGGCCAGATCAGACATCTCACAGAGTTGGCATACAAACTTTAACTATGCAAATGCACTCCTGGCCACTGTTGAAATCTGAGCTTCCAGGTGCAGATTTGATCACACCCAAGGGAGAGTGCCAGTCTAATTTCTATGGGAAGAGAATACCCAGCACAACAATTAGCCAGATCCAGCATATTATTTTTGTGGTCTGGTTCCTATATAGTCACTCATCAAACGTTGGCATAAACAGAAAAGTCTATAGTTGTCTGTGAAAAGAAAGCAGACAGGGTGCCAGTCTAACTTCTCTAGAAAGGGAGTTCCAGAGCCTGGGAGCAGCCACTGAGAAGACCCTCTCCTGTGTTCCTGCAGACCTGCATTTTTCCAAGGGCAGGGTAATCCCTTCTAGCGCAAGCTGAATCCCTATTCTTTGATCAGCCTTTCATCTGACTAGGAGCAACTCCAGCCTGTCTGGATTAAGTTACAGTTTGTTCACCCCTTCATTCAGATAGACTCAAATTCACTTAACGTATTTGTCTGCAAATGGTTCTTGTTTTAATTTTCCAATTATTTTGAACCAGCAGCTCCACAGGCAGCAAGGAAGACTATGTCATAAATCTAATGCGCACCCCATTTGATGAAAACAATACTATTGTAGTTGTAAAAGCTAAACAATGTATTTCCTAATTATATCCAAAGGAAACTCAGTGCTGGTTCGATGCAAATGAAATGAGTTACACAGACCAACCCAGTTTTGAAACTCTGATACAACAGTGTCTCTTATTATTCTTATGTTCCAAGTTCTTTACTGCAAGGACAAGAAATAGTCTTGGTTTGCAGAAATTATACCTAAAAATGGTGAAATTACAAATTAGAGAAAAAACAATCCAACAAACCCTTTGGCAGCTCAGTCTTGTGGTAGATCTGAAATCTTTCACGAAGGTTTGTGAACATTCATAGTGCACCCTGCTGAGACTATAAAATTCAGGGAAAATCTTGGGAGCAATTAGATTCTTTCAGTTCCTAGAAAAAGGCCAGTTCTGATTCCCCACCAACTGTGTAGTGAGTGAGTTCAGGGGGACAGTTTCTGAGAAAGCATCCATAGTTACCCAAGGTGTGTATTGACAATCAGTGTTACACTGACAGTATATCAGTGTTTCAATTAGTATACTTACTGCCGATATGATAGGGGCTTCATATGTATTCACACAATGGATGGATTCAAACGTGGTGCCAAATATCAGTTTGGCACTGAAAATAACAATATTCCCCTTCTCACACACACACACACACACACACACACACCTACACTTTAATACTTGTTGCAGGTATAATAGCTATCATGTTAAGGACAAAGTTGGTAGGAACAGTATAGTTCTGGTCATATCCACATATGTTCCTTCATTCTTACGTTGCTATTCTCTCCCATGACTGCATTTATCTACAATTTTCAAAACAAAAATATGCATGAAATCTTTCATTTAAATACATACTTTTGAACACATTTTCTCCCAAAATACACACTTATAAATTTTCTCTCAAAGTACATGTTTCTAAACATACTTTATCCTGGGGTTGGGAGAAAACAGTCAAAGGTGCTTTGAATTGAGAGCTACATTGTGAAATTTGGAGAAATCCAAATGGGAATGTCATTCTGAACCATGCATGCGGTGTGGATCAGGTCAGTTCACATCAGATTTCACAAAGGCTGAGGTCTCCAAACATATTTGTCATCCCAACTCCTTCCTCCCCTCCATATTACTCCTCCCCACTGAGTAACACCACACTTTCCCCTTCGAGAAATGCATCTACTTGGCAGCCTGTCCTTGCTGCAAAAAGGGGGATAGGATGGATCCTTCTTAAGTTCTTTTTTCCTAGGGGCAGCAGCAACAGACAAAACTTTTCCTTAGAGCTCAGAGCATGTTTGTTTCGTGGCCCTCATCCCCTTCCCCTCCACCACTCCCTTCTCCTTCTGTGTCGTGTCTTTTTAGATTGTAAACCTGAGGGCAGGGAACCGTCCAATTAAAAAGATTGTATGTACAGCACTGTGCAAATTTACAGCGCTTTATAAATAAAGGTTAATAACAATAACAATAATAATAATAGTAATTGGAGGGGAAAGGGACAGCAAACAGCTGAGACAATGGGCTGTTTGAGGTGGAAGGATAATCCCTCTAAATCTATGTAGAGAGATCTTGTAGCACCTTTGAAACTAGCTGAAAGAAAAAAGTTGGCAGCATGAGCTTTCCTAGACTTAAGACTACTTTCTCAGATGCATTGGTCCAACTTCTTTCTTTCAGTTAGTTTCAACGGTTCTACAAGATCTCTCTCCATACTGATTCTGCAGACAAACATGGCTATATCTTTGAATACTCCATCTAGTTTTCAAGGCTCCTCTCATAGGTAGCAGAGACAGGCGGCCGAGTAATTCATCTACAGTCGGCCCTGCACTTTTGCCTGTACTGCTCTCAGCCACCTAGCACTACTTCCTTGTACTTCCCCCTCCATTCTGAATCATATATTAAAACCTTCTCTCCCAAATTCTTCCTTTTCCCTTCCAGACCTCTCCCAGCCACTTAACACCTCCTCCCTGGTGTGGGGGGAGAAGGTTTTAACATCAGATTCAGAATGGAGGGAAACAGGGAGAAGTGTTGTTAGATGGCCAGAAGACATCTAGAGAAGGAGAAGGCAGATTAGGGGAGAAGGTTTTAATAGTCGATAATGTCAGCAAGGCATTTTAACAAATGTAAGTTCATCAGAAAAATATGGTTGAGTACATAATAAATTACAGCATATATAATATAGCTGTAAACAAACCACATGGCATGAACTTATATTTACATTAGTGGTTTTAGCTTTTATTTTGTAATGTCCTACCTTTTTCTTGGACATTTTGCAGTGCCTTGCCTGCCTTTGCAGTTATGACATCTTGTCACCCTGGAATTTTTCTTATCAACCTGAATGAGGAAAGATGGGTGGAAGAGGGCCTTCTCAGTTGTGGCCCCATGTGTGAAGAATGCCTTCCACTGAAAGTTTTAGCTGACACCTTCATTAAGTTCCCTTTTACATCAAGTGAAGATCTGCCTATTCCTTCTGCCAGGTTTTGAAATAGTTTTTTAGTATTTTTAGATCTTTCTACTGTTTTATTTCTCCCTCTAACTTTTATTTCTTATTTTATTTTGAGCTGTATTTGGGCCAAGACCCTACATCAGGGTTGTGCAGAAATATCTTGATTGTGTGGCACAATCCCTGGGTTGAATGGCAACATTCTGCAGCCAGGTATTCAACTGGATAGTCAGCTGGATGAGCAAAAGAAGGTGCAGTGACATAGACAACAGAATGTGTGACAAAATGCACAACTGAATGTGAATTGGCACACACACCAGTACCACATGCACAACTTTGCACCTGGGACCTTGAATGAAGGTGTTGCACCTCAGACAAAAATGTACAATTGTTTCCATAGGGCTATTTATGGATGCATAAAACACGAGCAGTATACCAAATCTTGTGGAATAGATTTTTATTATACTTGCTTTAGCTTTCATTTTAACTTGCCTGTTTTATTGCTTTATTGTAGTTTATGTCTTGAATTTATATACTGCCTAGAGAGGCTGGGGTATTGGGTGGGTCGAAACTATAATAAATAAACAAACATTATGTGATGGAAAGGGGAGCTCATTGGAGGATGCAGCAAATATCAGAACCACTCCTTCTCCAAAATGACCCCAAGTGTCCCTCAAAATCAGTTTTGATGAAAGCACTGGTTTTCGCAGTGCTTTAATCTACTGTTTCAAAAATTGTACAGGATTTTGCTAAGATTTTGTTAAGCTTATAATGATGTTATAAAACATGAAAGAGTAGGTTTGGCCATGTAAATCCACTTGGTGATCTTGGGCAAGTCACATACTCTCAGCCTCAGAAGAAGGCAATGGCAAACCCCCTCCAAAAAAATTCCATGACAGGTTCACCTTAGGGTTGCCATAAGTCAGAAACAATTTGAAGGCACACAATGATGACAACAACAACAGGAAACCCAAGGAGTATGAGAAATAGATCTATCTTGCTGTTGTCCAACATCCTGGATGTTGTTCTGCAGCAGCTGGTTGAGAAAATATGTATATATCATTTTTTTAATATTAAAGAAAAATCTGACTCCAGTATTAACCTAGGTAGGGTGGTACTTGAAAAATAAGAGGAGGAGCAGTTAAGGTACTTAGTAACATCTGTCTTGGCAAATTGAGACAAGTGTTTAGCAAGGAGATAGTGTCATGACACCTAATGCTCACAGGGTTGACACTCCTGGGCTTTTTTATTAGATAAGTTCCTTGCCACTGTCAATCTCTGTATTTAATGGCAATCCCCAAGCAACAAGATGAGAAATTGATTTTCTCAGAAATGATGTCTTGTTTTGAGGTCTTTCTGTTGTAATCCAAAGTAGTCAGGGATGTTTTTATAGAAGGCCTGGTAGGGATGAAAACTGTTCAAAGATTCTCCTGAGTCAACACACCCACCATCACCTTTGGACTTTCCATAGGAGTACTGTTCTGTTTACAGACTTCAAAATTTACAAATATAGCACAGATCTCTCTATCATTGGAATGGTCTCCCCATAGGGATTTGGTAGGTTTCTTCTGTAGTGATATTCCTGTGAATAGTTAAAGCATCATCACTACAACAGTTGGGCATCCTTCTGTTCTAATCTTTAGTGGTCTTTGTTTTGACTGTGGCTGTCAGCTGCTTTTCCTGCTTATCCATAAGTGTTTGACTTTCAGAGTTGCCTCAGTATGTTGTTCTTTCATGATTCCAAATGGCTCTGTACATGTTGTCAGAAAAATTGGAAATGCTTAAAATGAATGGCTGGATGAATGAATGAGTTGGGATAGAGGAGAACTTTGTTTTAATTTTTTTCTTCTTTTTTTCGTAAGTATTTACTAACACTCACTTTTTCACATTTGGGATGGAAAAAATTGAGATTAAGAACATCTGGATGCTGGAGAAACCACAGCTGAAATATTTGTCCATTCAGGTGCTGGACTGTAAGTGCTTATGGAATCATAGGGTAGGAAGGAACCTACCTATACAGTACTACATATTGTAGTTAAAGCACTCCTGAGATATGGTCATCCATCCTCTGTTCAAAGACCTCCAAAGAATGAGACTCTACTATCCTCAGAGGCAAGCTATTCTGCTATCAAAAAGTTCTTACAGTCAGGAAAGATTTCCTACTGTTTAAGTGGAATATATTTTCTTGTAATTTAAATCCATTTGTTGATGTCTTTCTGGATCAGCAGAAAACAAGCTTGCTCCTTCTTCTGCATTAGTAATTCTCACACTCTGGTCTTCCAAATGTTTGGGACGTCCATTCCCAGAATTTTCAAGCATTGGCCATATTGCTTGGGTTTTCTGGGACCCACAGTCTGGAGGACTAGAGTTTAAGAACCACTTTTCTATACACTGTTGTGTGCCTTCTAGTCAAACCTATCACAGGGTTTTCTTGGCCAGATTTGTTCAAATGGGGATTGCCTTTGCCTTTCTCTAAGGCTGAGAAAATGTGACTTGCCCAAGGTCACCCAGTGGGTTTCCGTGGCTGAGCATGGATTTGAACCCTGGTCTCCAGAGTCATAATCCAGTGCTCAAACCACTACACCATGCTGGTTCTCTACATGGCATCCTTTGAAATATTTAAAGTTGGCAGCCAGAATCCTCTATCATGGTGTACGTACGTTCTGTAACTTTAAGTATACGTAGCAGACCCACTAACAAACCCTGCTAGTGAATTGTGAAGATGCATAACCGGACAATGACAAGAGTAACCTGATCAACTCTGGGCTCTACCAATGTGCTTTGGCACTACCTAGCCAGTGTTGTGATGCACAACCACACCAACGCATGTTAGCTCCAATGCTCATCAGTCATGCTGTTGGGTATCCTATGTAATAATATAAAAGCAGTCTTTTATTGGATACATAAGTTACAGACTGTCCAATTCTGATTCTCCCAAAATTACATCCACTTGTTGTTGTGTGCTTTCAAGTCATTTCCTATTTATAACAATCCTATCACAGGTTTTCTTAGCAAGATTTGTTGTGGGGTGAGTACTAACAAAGACATAAGTCCCCAAAAGGATTCTGTCTGACTACTATATTACCTCTTGGTCATTTCTTTTTTAGCCTAACTGGCTTCCTAAGCCATTCCTCATATGGAATTGTTAACCCTTAAAAATCTGAATTTGAATCTGTGTTTCACCCATGAATTAAGACTGCCATGTTTTCTGAAATTTTCTGAAACATCCAGGTAGGTATAACATGTCCTTTTCTTACTGGAAATAGCTCTACGTGTTGATTTTGGCTGGAGCCAAAAAGGAAGATTTTTATTTTTTTAAAAAGGTCACAGGTTTGTTAACATTGGTACAGAAAGCATGCGAGGCTTACCCAAAAATGGAGATCAAACAAAAGCACATTGAATGATATATGTTCCCATCTCTATTACTGTGTCCACATGGGCCAGAATAGTCCAGAAGAGACTGAAGTATTCTGATTCTGAAGCTTCCCTGAATTCCTCCATTACCTGAGTACTCTGGAGCAATGTCATGTGGCTGTTCACATGTACATCACACTCTGCCACCCACTGCCCCTACCGCCAGCACGGCTCACTCCCCAAGGCCAAAAATGAGGTGCCCAATTTTGATTTCATGGTTGGGCACCTTGGCTGTGACCTCAGAAGGAGCAACTTGCGGTAGTGATGGCACTGTGGGACACACACATGACCAGCCACCAGAGGACTCCAGATAATCTGGAAGACCCAGAGCAAAAGGCAAGTTTTTAACATCATTTTTAAGGGTGATATACAGTCATATAAATCCCCTAGGTGAGCCTGGGCAAGTCACACTCTCTCAGCCTCAGAAGATGATAATGGCAAACCCCCTCTGAAGAAACTTGCCAAGAAAGCCCCATGATAAGGTTGCCTTAGGGTTGCCATAAATTGGAAACAACTTGAAGACACACAACAGTAACAACAAATAACACAGATTCAGTGTCAAACCGGTCATATGTGGCCAGGACAGTTCACACCAGAATCAGGGTTTGGGTCCTGCATCATCTGGGCTGATCGTTGTAGGATGGGTGGAGGACATGTTATTTGGCCCATACAGACATGGCCTGTGAATGACAAGCTACAATGCACACACACCTACAACGTTGGGGAGAGAGGTACAAAACCAAAAATATCCATCTAAAAGGATATAAAATGTGCAGGTGGGGAAGTGTTAATGGTGACTTTTCCAATGGGAATGGATTAACCACTCCTGCCAAGATGCAATGGGAGGATGGGTGTGAGATGACTTAATTTCGGGAGCTTTCCAAACTCCTGCTGTTTAAAAAAATGGAATGGCCGTATTTTCTATTACAGTCCCTGGCAAAACCATTGAGTGGTCATAAAAACAGACTCTCCGAATGCTGGATTTTTCTTGCTCGGAAAGCAGCAGCTGGATAGCGAGGCGGGGGAATCTGGGGATATTAATAAAGCCTTCGAAAATGTTTGTCCTTTGGGGAATGTGACAAAAATACCACAATAAAAATAAAAAAGAGTCTCTTGACACTGAAGCTGCCCTTGCTATTTATGGATGTGTATGTAAATGTATGCTTATTCTCACAGGATCTCCTTGGGGACTGAAAGTGGTGTGCAAGGAGTTGAGTACATAAAACTGACCCTAGTTTGTCAAAAGTGATAGAAAGATGTTCATTAGGAATCTGTAGATTAGTGGAGCAAACGACACTTCCGCAGGCAAGCACAATTCAGAGCATGTTCATGTTCTTTGTCATTTAAGCCCCTGTGGAATGAGAGCACTGAAGAGCAAGATAAATAATAAATATAATAATAATAAAATTTATTTATATCCCACCCCTCTACAAAATGCTAAATGCAAGAGCAGGCGGGTGGTTTCTCCATTTTAAAGAACTCCTGCGCATACACACACACACCACTCCTAAAACCACGTAGTTGTCAAACTTCATATAAATGGAAAGTTGCCACAGTTGCCAGCTCTCAGGACTGGCCCTGAGTCTCACATTTTCATTGGTCATTTTCAGAGAAGAGACAAGGTACAAATTCTATTTAGGCAGGCTCATCTCCACACAAATCTGAGCAAATCTCCAGCTCACCTAGTAGAACCACAGCTTCCTGCCATTTACAAATATTAATTGTTAGTACAACTTGCAGATGGCCTCTGTTCTTACTTAGCTTCCTCCTTTGCTCCCAGTTATTGCTCACCCTCTGCTCTGCTCTGCATCCACCTTCTGGCTAGAATCAGCTCAGTTAGATTAAATGTACCTTATCCCATCTCCCTAATGCTTGGAGCTGTGACAGTTAAAAGTGGTGTAAAACTGCATTAATTATGAAACGTGGAAGCAGTGAAAAACACCCTGTTATTGCCCTACTATAACATCTTGCAAGCCCAGGATAGTCATGGCTTCCTTGACTGAATGTATCCACCTATATTGTAGTCTTGCTCTCTTGTACCTTCAAATTTGCCTGGCATTATCGTCTTTTCTTCTTGTGTGTATTCAAATTGTTTCTGACTTATGGTGCCCTAAGGTGACCCTATCAAGGTGTTTTCTTGCCCGGAATTGTTCAGATGAGGTTTGCCTTTGCCTTCCTCTCAGGCTGAGAGAGTGGACTTACCCAAGGTCACCCAGTAGGTTTCCATGGCTGAGCAGGGATTCACACCCTGATCTCCAGCATCGTAGTCCAACACTCAGTCCACTACACCATGCTGTGTTTTCAACAACTCCCAAAATTCCCCTGCCTACATGGCCAGTTGTAGTCTGAAAAGCAACTTTTCCAAGCTCTGAATATGCTCTTGGCTCAGTTAGCTTTTTTGTAGGATTTGGTAAACTGTGATTATGACATACACTGGAAAATTCACAAGAATATTTCAACGCAGCATTTAAAGAACAAACACCCATCAAACGTGTGTGAACTGCTCTCCTCTGCAGGTATAACTACACAGCAGGGTCATATGCATACAAGAGACTTCCAGGATTTTTTTTAAAAAGAAAAGAAAAGTAGCAGTTTTGGAAGAGAGTAAATTTGGACCCCAGAAGCACTTCCAGCTGAATGCCAGTCGACTGGATTAAAGTGGCTTGTTTAAAAAATAAATACATTAAAAAATATATATAAAGATTTTATTTAGTGCATTACAAAATTAATTTGCAAAATGGCTGTCATGAGGTTTAGTGATGGCTACAGTGAAGGTGGCTCTAAAAGGGCTATTAGAGGTTCACTTAGGCTGCATCCACACTGCAGAAATAATCTGCTTTGACATCACATTAACTGCACTGGCTCCATGTTGTAGGATTCTAGGAATTGTAGTTTGTTGGGGCATCAGAACAAAGTGGTGTCAAGCCTTTGCTGGCTGATGGCGATGGGAATTGTAAACTGTACTGCATCCACACTGTAGCAATAATCCGGTTTGACACCAGAAAAGACAATAATGCCAGGCAAATTTGAAGGTACAAGGAAAAGAGAAAGACTACAATATAGGTTGATACATTCAATCAAGGAAGCCATGACTATCCTGAGCTTGCAAGATGTTATAGTAGGACAATAACAGGGTGTTTTTCAATGCTTCCATGTTGCAGAATTAATACAGTTTTACACCACTTTTAACTGTCACAGCTCCAACCTATGGAGATACATGGCTCAATGCTATGGAATCCTGGGGTGTGTAGTTTGTTGGGGCACCAGAACTCTCTGACAAAGAAGACTAAATCTCTCACCAAACTACAGTTCCTAGAATTCCATAGCATTGAGCCGTGGCAATTAGAGATGTGTCAACTTGGATTATTCCTGAAGTGCAGATGCAGTCTTGGTCAGTGAAGATGTTGTTTTAGGATTGGAGATACAGCCAATTTGGGATGAGGTTGCACTTCCTTTGAAGGATGAGATTCACAGTGCTCAGGGTTGGGTTGATTTTGGATGTGTTTTTGGCTGAGGCACTAGTTCCAACTGTTCTTGGAGAAGGCAGATTGGTCCACGGTGATCTATAGGGAGCCCAATGGCACAGTGATTAAATGCCAGTGCTGCAGCCATAAGGTTGTGAGCTCAATCCCAGGGCTCCAAGGTTAACTCAGGAGATTACCACACACCATGTCTGCGCCAGGAGGGATGCAGGATCTAAAACTCGAAAACAGATCCTATCGCACTGTCCTGTCCCCAGGCAGTAGGCAGCTCATATGCAAGTGGGACAACAGAGAATTAATCAGGACTGTCCCTGCAAAATCAGGACAGTATGAAGGTGGCAGGGCGAAGCTGTATGTAATGCACAACTCTCCCTTCCAACACTGGAAGCAACGGATTCCACCTAAACATGAGAAAGAACATTCTGACAGTAAGAACTGTTCAACAGTGTAATAGAGAGTGGTGGAGTCTCCTTCTTTGGAGATTTTTAAACAGAGGCTGAATGGCCATCTGTCGGGGAGTGCTTGGATTGTTTATTCCTGCATGGCCGAATAGAGTTGCAATGGATGACCCTTATATCTCTTCCAACTCTATGATTCTATGTAGCTGCTACCTCTCAGCATCTCTTGCCTGAGGCAACTGTCCTGCTCTGCCTAGCAGTATAATTATAAAGGCATGGAAATACACAGTGCGCCCATGTCATATGCGGGCGTGCTTTATGCAGCTTTCAGCATAGCAACGAATGGGGCGCGTGCCCATGGCACATGGGTGCCACCGTGTCGCCGCGTGCACGAGCCCCATTTATTTAAATGGGGCTCAAGCATAGACAGTATTTGTTTTACGTGAGGGAGTCTGGAACGTGTAAACAAAGGGCAAACTGTACTCTACAGTAGGGCCTAGAAGGCTGCTGATTTACCTATCAGCTGTGCTTCAGACCTCTGCTGTGCACATGCTAAAGATTATCAGGAAGGTTTGTCAACATCATAAGAAGTTGCTATGTAGCAGTTCAAGTTCTTTCTCCTTCTGCTCCAAGACTGGGAAAAATTGCACTCTCTGTCCATTTTGGACTACTATTCCTATAGTTGGCAACAGAGGATTAATTATGACTGCCCTGCCATATTGGGACAGTTGGTGGTATGGAGATGTATTCCATAAGAGTAATTTTTCCAAGTTCTGGGCAAGTTGAGCCTGCAAGCAGGAGAAGGAGGAAGAAAAAGAAGAAGAGAGAAGTGGGAAGGGAAGGATGGCAAACAGTTGCAGTACTTTTTTGTCTTGCTAATGGAATTTAAAGTTTATTACCTTGACTGAATCTCCCAGTACCCACATGGCCAGAAGGAGGAGAGACTCACTTGCATGAATACCCTTCCATATCATCTGAACTGAGGACAACAACCAAAACATCTTGATGAAATGCAGGGCTATGACTAACATTGTCCATCTTTCTTTCTTTCTTTCTTTCTTTCTTTCTTTCTTTCTTTTTCTTGTATCATTTTTAGCACCTTTGCCTGATTAAGAAGCCAGTGGAGATTCAAAAAATTGCAACATCTATAATGTGCATTTTGCTTGGCCCAATATAGTTATCACTATTTGGTAGATTTTGGATGATACTATACTTTGCCATATGGCCAACACAGTGTCTCCTAGATCACACTTAAGTAAATGTAACACATAATAAAAATAGGTCATGGGAAGCTGTTCTTATGTTGCTCTAGGGTGCTTTTTCTTTTCTTTTTTAATCTAAAAAAAGCTTATCTTCCTCTGCTTTCTTGTTTGAGTTCATCCCAAAACCCAGGAGATATCAAAATCCTTGATAAAGCCAAAGTCTATCAAAGAAGGGAGAGTTTTTCACATTCCTGTACCAAGGATGCTCAGTTATTTCTCTGCATAACAAGAGGGAACTTTAGATGACTGGTTATCAAAAGGTCTAAATAGGAGGAATTCCACACACTGAGCTGTGTGTCAGTGGGTGATAAGTTGTGAAACGATGAGATATCGAGTGATACATATGCATGGGTGATTCAGCACTTAGTCAATCCCTGCTGGGCTCATCTTGTGGGGAAAACCATCATGTTAACCTTCCCAGAGCTATGGCCTCTCCTTGGGCTGCTTTAAAATGGAGAGAAAGTGCCCATCACTTGGGCTTTGTGATCTATACAAGCAAAACTGGTCAAAATTGCTTTTGTGAGATTCGTTGTCATTTGTTACTGGGTGTTGTCAGAGGGGGAGCAGTCGGGTTGGGGTCCCGCCCTGGAGGACGGCGCCCTGGAGGACCCAGAAGGAGCCCGAACTGGGGAAGGAAGGCCCACAGGAGGCAAGCCAGCTATGTCTAGGGCGGAGATCGAGGAGGGGGCGGTGTTAGGAGATAGAAAAGGGGAAATGCCAGAGGCAGCAGGGGGCAGCGAGTGGAACGTGGAGGGCCCGAGACGCTGCAGACGGGAGTAGAGACGGGCCACGAGGCGGAGATAGAGGCACGGGTGTGCAACGCCTTCGCGGCGGAGATAAATCGACTGCACTTTCGGGGCCACCAGACAAGTCCGGGAAGGAGGGTGGAGCCACGTCCTTCAGGGGCGAGTTGGTGGCCCTTCCGCAAACATCCCACGGGTGAGGACCCAGAACCTTATCAGGCCCGCCCAGTAATTAATCCTGGTCCGCGTCTCTTGTGGGATATCAGGGGAAGGTGTTGGCTGCAGGAGCGCCCTGGAAAACTCCGACCCCAAGTTGCCATAGTCAACCCTGGACTGGTGAAGGGAACCGGACAGTAAGCTGACCTCAGCAACCAGGACTTTAGTTTCTGTTTATTGTTAAGCGGTGAAGGAACCTGCTTTATTTTGGTTTCCTTGTGCCAACGTTGGAGTTACATTAAAGTTACTTGCATCTGTGTCATGGAGCCCATGGGACCACTCCTCCCCACCGACGGGGCCCGGGGCCCGGCGACAGGTGTCTTCAAGTCATTTCTGACTTGTGATGACCCCAAGGGACCCTATTTAGTTAGTTAGTTAGGGCCCGAACAGACAGGCCAAAATAAAGCTGCTTTGGGTCACTTTGGAGGTATGCTGTTTAAATGACACAAGCATCTTAGGCCTCATTCCCACTACGACATAAATCGCAGCAGGATTCGAGGTATATGACCCTAGTTCCCATTTGAAATCGATCCTGATCCTTATCAGATCGATTTCAAAAGGCAAACCCAAAATCTCTGAGGTTTCCTGACACCACTTCCAAAGTGGTGTTTTTTGGGATGAATCATTTTATTGTAAAATAAATAGATTCATCCCAGTAGAAACCACTGGCGGATTCGGATCCGCAACTGGGGACAGGTAAATGGCAGGGGAAGCTGCAATGGCCCCTGCCATCTCCCTGTCACCGGCTTTCCCTCCCTCTTCCTCCTCCCCTCCCTTTCTCCGCCGGCCTGCCTGCCTACCTGGGTGCTGGTGGCTGGGGCCCAGGGGCAGTGGCCCTCTCCTCTGGTCCTCCTCCTCCTTCTTCTCCTCTTCCTCCTCCTCCTCTATCCGGAACATTCCCCGCTGCCCGGCCTCCTTCTCCTTCTCTGCCCTGTAGGCCTACCTTACAAGGAGGCCGGGGCAGAAACAGAGAGGCAATAGGCCCAGAGGACGGAGGATGGAAGATGCACGTGTGTGCGTGCCTGCCTCTGTACTCCCAGCCTGCTTCTGGGCCCCCACAAAGGAGGGGAGAGAAGCAGGCCAGGAGTATGGAGGCACGCGCATCCTCCATCCTCCGTCCTCCGGGCATGCTGCCTCTCTCCTTCTGCCCTGGCCTCCTTATAAGGTATCCGCGTGTATCCTCCTTATAAGGTATCCGTGTGTATCCTCCTTATAAGGTACCCGTGTGTATCCTCCTTATACACACGGGTGCTGCCATTTTGATGCGACAGACGCGTAGCGTCCACACGTCCCGTTGCACTTGCGACATCACAAGTGCTCCATTTGCGCACTCAGGCATTGCAAGCGTGATGCAAAAAGGACCCACTTTTTGCAGGTTCTTTTTCTGCCACCAGGAAGCCTCGCCATTTGGTGGCTGAGGCTTCCTGCTGGCAGAAATGGAGGCGGCAGCAAACCGCCCTTTTTGGGCGGTCTGTATCCCACCCTAGTTAGTTAATTTATATCCCATGGTCCAACTTGGGACCCAAGACAGCATGCAACATTTTAAAAAGCACAATACAACTAAAAAGCCCTTAACACAAAAGTTAAAACACAATTAAAATAAACTTCCATTTAAAAACCACGAATTAAAAATACAAGTTAAAATCAGTTTTAAAAAATACACAAGAAACATGATAAAATAGAAACAAAACCCCCATTAAAACTTTCACCTGCTACAACAAGGTCAGGATCATATGGAGAAATGCAGTTTTTCAACTAGTCTGCACCCAAGCTGTGTAGGGCTTTAAAACTCATAAACAACACTTTGAATTCTGCCCAGAAATGGATTTGGCAGCCAGTGGAGTAGTTTTAGCAACTGGGATTTATGATCCCTATAGCCTGCCTCAGTCAGCAATCTGCAGTGTTTTGGACCCACGGAAGTTACCAAACAGTTTCCAAAGGCCAGGGCTGGCTTATCTATATAGGCGAACTAGACAGCCGCCTAGGGGGGCAAAATTTAGCAGCAGTGGGGTGAAGTTTTTTGTATAATTTTTTGTATAATTATGAGGGGTGACAGAGGGTGCCAAAATATTTCTCACCTAGGGTGGAGAAATACCTAGAGCCAGCCCTGCCAAAGGCAGCCCTGCATAGAGAGTGTTACAGTAATCCAAACAGAATATGATGAAGGCAGTGAATGTGACAAAGGCAGTGCATCAATTTTAGTTGTGCAAATGCACTTATGGTTATCACCGAAACCTGGGTATGCATGCTCAGCTCTGAATCCTATCCCCAAAACTCACTGGCCAGCTGACATGAAACCCATCAGCCATTTTTGCTGCTCACCTGTTCTTCCTTGCAGTCAAAGTAGGAGATTATGTCTTTTTCCAACAAATGTACATTTTTAATCATTGTGGACTTCCACATCATTCTCTATAGGTTTTCAGGTCCCTTTCCAGAACATGTCATAAACTGTATAGCATGTTGGGAAGCGTTCGTTTGTTTGTCAGGGGGGAGGGAGGAAAACAGCCTGCTTGAGAATAGCAAAGGAAAAGGAGCAGGGAAGAGAAGGAGACACCAATACCACGTGATTGCACAATCCCAGAACTACAACAGAATGATTTACTGCACCAGAGGACTAGTGTTATACCAGCATGATTAAGAGCTCATTGACAGGTTTTGCCTGCCAATGGCAAGATGTGAGATAACCACAATTAAAAAACACAGCAGCAACAAGAGGGAGATGGCATGTGTCATAGGTATTGCCAAAGACAAAGACGCTATTATTGAACTTTTATAGCAGTTTAAAAGCCATTTGTGATAAAGTCCTATGTCTGCAGTTTGCTCTGGGATGGCCCACTCACACCTGTTCACTGCAATTCCTGCAATTAAAAACAAGGCAAGATGAGCTGACAATTATTAAGGGTTGACAGCTAAGATATCTGCCCTTTAAGCCCAGCACTCACTGCCTCTTTGAATAGTCCCTGAAGTTCAGCACAAAGGACTATTGTAGTGTCAATCACACTATAAAAACCATTGCCCAGAACAACGAAATCCTGCACTGAAAAGAGAATCTTAAAGGACCAGCAAATGGTTCATCATGATTAAAAGCTGACAAGACAGATGCAGAAGTGAAGGTAGTAGATAATTTCCTTAATGCGTTCCTCTGGAAAGTGCTCCTCGCCTCCTGAGAAACCAGAGTAATGAGATTTATATAGCGTAATTCATCAAGAAGGTTGCCGGGGGGGGGGGGGGGGGGTTGGCTTGCATATTTCCAGAGGAAGCAATACAAAATGGTTACCAGTTCATGACAGAGTAAGATGCGTTTTGTCAAGGCAAGGAAAGAGTTGCAAGTTTTAAATGAGATTAAAGCTGCAGCCTGGTGTTCCCCTACGTGAGAGTAAGCTCAGCAAAATCTACTTTCTGGGTAGAAGCAAGGAGGCTAGATCAGTTGTTTTTTACCCTTGTGATCCTCCTTTACATGTGGACATAGTGGGCCCCCCCTCAACATAGTATATGAATACAAGGTCTGATTCCCACTACCTTTTAAACCAGATTGCAAATCGGTTGGAACCAGTTCAAATGACCCTGGTTCCCACTTGAATTGATTCGCTGAAGCGATTTGTAGAGGGGGGGCACATGCTAGACCCATTTAACCCACGTCTATTTGATGCTGGTGTTTTCAGCATCTTTTTGGATAAATCGATTCTGCGCAAGTGTGAACTAGTTGCAGATCAGAATCGATTTAAATTTGCTCTTCGGCCAGCTGGAGCGGGTCCATTAATCGTGAACATGAACCACAAGTGGGTTATTATACAGGGAGGAAATGCAATTGGGGCAAATGTAGTGGGAACCACACTCAAATATTTTATTTAGTGTGCAATTTTTTGTTCACATATTCATGTATATTCATATTTTAACATTTTCTAAGAAAATAATATCATTCAAATTAGAACAATTTTATTTAAATGTGATGCTTAAATTTTATACATATAGTCTCACACACGTGAAGAGTGTGACTGAGTGTGTGTGACTGTTTGTGTGTGTCAATGTAAGAGAGAAACTGAAATTGTATGTGGGACTGTGTGTGAATGAATGTTTCTGAGAAAGAGACAGAAAAGTGCCCTCCTCACCTTTCTCTTCCCCTCCAGGACAGACGCTGCAGAAATAATCCAGTTTGACACCACTTTAACTGCCATGACAACAATGGTGGTTGGTCCTTAATGTATAAGGCTTAATGACACCACCAGAGGCCCATCTCTAGGTTTCAGGGTTTGGCCAGGAAAAATCAGGGCCTGTGACAATCCTGAACTCAGAACCCAAATATTGATATAGATATAAATATTCTACACCAGCCATAAAGGCTGGTCTGGGGCAGAATCTGGGCATGGTATCCACATGATGACTCCGCCCCCAGGGTGGCGTGTTGCTGCGCACCACTCCACATGGCATGTGGCATCATGACGCTCTTCTGGCACTATGCCCACACGATGCAGCACCAAAGGAGCGCCTTAAAGCTGCGGTGCCACAGTTATCATGCCCTTTCCAGGGCACAAAAAGGAGCTGTCCTGCACATTCACAGCTTTGATTTTTGTGGATTTGACTATTCACTGATTTGATTAATATAGTCTCTCTAGGAATCTCTATATCCTCCAGTGCAACTTTATGGTCAACCTCTGCTAAAAGTCACACTGGAGGACCTAGAGATTCCTAGAATGAATACTCCTCCAGGCATCTGGAGATCCACCAGCACAATTCTATGGTCAGCTTCCAGCAAATGTTGACCACAGAGTCATCCTGAAGGACTAGAAATTGCTAGATAGGTGTTCTCTCAAGTTAAAAAAAAGTGTGTTTTTATTTATGGTTTTTCCATTTTCATGGGGGTCCTTTGCCCCTAACCCCAGTGAATGTGGAGAGCCTACTGCAGTTGGGGGGTAAGAAAATCTCAGATGGCAATGCAGTCCCATGGTGGAGGAAAGAAAGACCAGCTACCTGGGCAACTGTGAGACGGAGCAGGCAAAAGCATACTTTAAGTCACCACCAGTTTTTCCATCTCCCACTCTAGACCTTTTTATTTGCAAAGCTGAATGACCCAATTGTGACTGTATTTCCCATAGCACGCATCTTGGACTGCTGTTATTCAGGGGGAAGTAATTTGCAGACTCAAGATAGGAGAAGAGGTACTTTTGTAGAATGCCAGTACCAAGACTGCAAGACAGTCAAGATTCTCTAAGGCAGGAAGCCTGGCTGCTGCACATATATTCCCAAATTTATATCCGTATCAGGGAGCACAGCATGTTCAAATCAACTCAAAGTTACGAGTGGGAAGGCTAAATGGACTTGCAGCAAAGTATCCCCAGGAGAGTTTCCTCCCACCCCAGCAGGAGTTAACTGTCTGCAGATATGCAGTCCATGTCTCGGTATCCTTTCTTACTGTGTTGTACTTTGCCTAGCTTGTTTAGGCACCCAGAAAACAATGTCTTCTTCGTGTCAAATCAGTGTTCATTAAAGCAATTGAAAGTCATTTTCTTGCCCAGATAAAGCATGAAGGTGAGCATGCACTGTCTTTCCCCTGGGAGTTACAGAGTCTTTTGAGGGAATGCATATTCTTTCAAACACCACTCAGAAAGAAAGAATAAGTACAGGGTCTTTCTACAGGCTTTGCTCAGTTTCAGAGGGCATGTGTAAGGAAAGGCTTAACCTACAAGTGAAAGACCCTTTCTTATAACAATTGCATGCAGTAGTGGCTGGTGCCTTCCATGGTTGCTACCACACAGCAGAAATAAAGCAGTTTGATAGCTCTTCCATGGCTCAATAATAAAGAATTCTGGGACTTGAAGTTTGTTGTGGCACCAGAGTTCTCTGACTCTTTCTACCCAAGCTACATACCTGATATAGCTACAAATCCCAGAACCCCATAGCATTGAGCCATGCCAGTTAAAGTAGTGTCAAACTGCTTTTGTTTCTGCAGTGTGGATCTACCTATGCATGTCAATAAAGTGGGGATTTTTCTTTTTAAAAGAAAACAGAAATTTTAAGAGCTATCCAAGGTGCTGATGTTTATTCCCCCAAATAGGTTGAAGTTCACATTATATCCCAGAATGGATTCACTGCTCAATTGGCACCAGAACCATAAGCCACCCCGGCTGCTCCTATCAGCCTAATCTCCCTACTTCACCTGGAAAGCTGAATATGGGAATTCTGACTGAGTTATAGCACAACTGGTCCTCCACGTTTGCGGGTTTGACTTTAGCAGATTTTATTAATATTGTCTCTCTAGGCTGTCCAACATAGCTCTAGGCATTTGTAGATCTTCCAGCACAATTCTATAGTCAACATCGAGTGGATGTTAGCAATAACAAGCAATAGCAAATACATTTCTATACTATTTCACTTAAGCGCTCCCTAAGCGGTTTACAGTGTGTAAGCTAATTGCCTCCAACAAGCTGGGGACTCATTTTAGCGACCTACAGTCAGATGCAAGGCTGAGTGGACCCTGAGCCCCTGGCTGGTGTTGAACTCACAACCTTATGGTTTTTGAGTGAGTGGCTGCAATACAGGTATTTAACCACTGCACCACTAGGGCTCTTAGGTAAGGTTGCAGGAGTGAGGTTGACCATAGACTTGTGCTGAAGGACTTAGAGATGCCTAAAAAGGTGTTTTCTCAGGTTAAAAAAAATAGTGGCTTTTTATGGCAGTTTTTTCAGTTTCATGATGGTCCTGCATCCCTTAATCCCAACTAATGTGAAGGGCCCAGTGTAGCAGCATGTCTATCTGCCTATTTGTCTGTCTACCAGCCTGCCTATTGGTCACCTTTTGCAACATGGGAGCAAACAATATGAAGGGACAAGAGACTGTTCGTTGTTTTGCTGCTTATTTCCCATCAAGTTGACTTCAACCTATGGTGACTCTATGAATGAATGACCAAGACATTTTGGTATCAACTGCCCTGCTCAGGTCTTGCAAACTCAGGGTCATGGTCTCCTTGCATCTACCCTGCATCCACCTGTCCCTCTTTTCCTACTGCCTTCCACTTTATCAAGCATTATTGTCTTTTCCAATGAGTCACATGTTCTCATGGTATGTCCAACTCTTCAAATCAGCCTTAATTTGTTCTGAGGTCACTCATTTGGTATCTGTAGAACTCTTCTCTGGTACCACATTTCAAATGCATTGCTTCCTGTCAGCTTTCTTTACTGTCCAGCTTTCATGACCATACATCGAAGCTGAAAATACTATGGCCCGAATGATACTCTTTGGCATTTTATAGTATGCCTTTACACTTGAGGGTCCTGCCTAGTTTCTCAAGTTAGCTCCCTTTCCAAGTTTTATTCTTCTTCTGAGTGTTTGACTGCAAATTGACTAATAAAATACTTGAATAATAAAATACTTGACTAAAATTCTTGACTGATAAAAATCTCATTTTTTATTAATGACTGGGCCAAAGTTTAGGGAATCTTTGAACTATATTAGTGTCTTCATTACCCACTTTGAAGTTACATATATCTTCTGTGGTCATTATTTTTGTCTATCCCAAGGCCAAAACTTGAGACCTAGGAAATGACCCTTTGTCTATCTATCATGTTCCTTATATTCTCACCTTTTTGCCCATGACTAAGACACAGGAATCAGGCCCTGGTAAGGCTAGATGAGTGATGTTAAAGGGACAGTATCTCTGGTGTTGCCATAAAGCATGACACATTGACTGGCATCCTTTGGGTATTTTACACAGATATATGTTCCCTTACACATGTGGCTGAACCATTTTTGCCTGTGGTGAAAGCTTGGTACTTAGTTACAGTAGCCTAAAGCAAAATTCCACCAGTGTAACTATTGCATATGCAATTGTGCATGCTTGTATGCAGTTTATCAGTGCCTCCATCATGCCACTTGAGTCTCTGGGACTGGAGAAACAGCAAGAACATTCTCAGAAACACAGTTATTTGCACAATGATGCTATCGAGCAGAAGGTTGGTGTGGTGCAACCATCACTTAACTATGTTAATTTATAGTTACACTATGAAAGCACAATTCAGGATCTTGGATACTGAGTGCTCACTGCAGTTTTATTGAGAAGAAACACCATATCTAACAAATAAGGGGGAAAATGTATATATGCATACATTTTTTTAAAACAATGCTCTTCCCCTGAGATTCCTCCCCCTTGCCAAGAAGACCAAAGACGAAGGACCAGACCCTGAGATCTGGGACCATTTCACACAGTTACAGCAGTACCATTCCACTTTAACAGCCATGGCTGCATCCAATGGTGTCACTAGAGTTGGAATCACCCGGTGCAGTAATTCATGGTGTTACCCCACACACACTGACCTCCTCCTATACCACACCATACAGAATCCTTAGTAATGTTTTTGTTTAAATGTTACTCATAAATCCTAATTCCCATATTTCACTGAATGTAATGGCATTCAGTGATGGTAACTGACAGCCAGAAAGACAAACAAATGGGTCTTAGAACAGATCAGGGCTGAGACCTTCCTGGAAGCCAAGATGATTAAAGTGAGGCTGTCACACTTTGTCCATATCATGAGAAGACATAACTTATTAGAAAAGACCATAATGCTAGGGAAGGAGAAAGAGAGGAAGGCCACATGCTAGATGGATGGATTCCATTAAGGAGGTCACAAGTATGAATCTGCAAGAACTAAGGGAGTCTTGGAGATGTCTCATCCCCAGGGTCACCATGAGATTGAGATCAACTCGAGGGTGGTTAACAACAACAGCAACAAAATGGCAACAATTGTGACATAAACAACTAGCAAAACTAAAATTATATCTATAAATGACAATATCATCTGCACATAATAAATGTTTTTATATATACAGTTTCATGGGGTTAAAGAGAAAATTTGATAAAATGTGATTTTTTAAAATTAAATTTTAATTTCTTTTTTTTAAAGCCTGAACCCTCCTTTTCTCCTGCCACTGAGACTTACCCCACTCACACCATCTTTTCAGCATGCCAATGCCCATTTCTGCCAAAAGGGAAATGTTTGAGGTGCAATGGTGTCACCCCCACTTAGGGTGTCACCTGGTGTGGCCCACACACCCTGCACCCCCAAAGTGATGCCACTGGCTGCATCCTATGAAATCCTGGGGTTTGTAATTTGGTGAGACCTGGAGAACTCTAGCTGTGATTTCCAAATGTGTGTGTATGTTGTGCGCTTTCAAGTCATTTCTGACTTATGGTGACCCTGAGGCAGACTTACCTTGGGGGTTTCTTGGCAAGATTTGTTCAGAGGTTTGCCATTGTCTTCCTCTGAAGCTGAGAGCTTGTGACTCACCCAAGATCACCAGCGGGTTTCATTGCTGAGCTGGGAATTGAAGCCTGGACTCCAGAGTTGTAGTTCAATGCTCAAACCACTACACCATGCTGGCTTTCATGATCTCCAAATGACTCTTTTCTAAACTGTAAACCACAGGATTCCATAGGAGGGAACAATGACAGTCAGGGTGCTCTAATTTTGTAGTATGAAAGGGCTCCTGGGAACCCTAGTCATGACACTTATAGAATAATTGATTTTTCCCCTTCTGTCCCCCCCACACCCCTGGAAAATGTGTTCCATAGTACAAAGCAGATTTTCAGTGCCAAAGAGGACTACATGGGGTTGCGGCAGAAAACCACAACTCTGCTGTGTGTGCCCTATTGGATTTGAGGCCCAGAAATATATAATAGTATCTAGCATGCAGGACATGGCTATAATAATGTATCCTTGACAAGCAAAATTATTCTGCTCCAAGAGCAAATCAAACAACCTTTGCCATTATTAAAGGCAAAAGTAGACCAGCAATTAAAAACACAGATGGCTAAAACAATCAAGAAGAAGGGAAAGCTTGCAAAGCAAGCAGTCTGAATTGTTTCCCAAGCGGTCTTAACCTCTGGAGATTTTGAAAGCTTGCACACCATAATCAAGTGCAATGGCACTGCATGCACAATTCCACAACCTTGTACTGAATCCAGACATCAAGAGTATGTCCAGATATGGGCAACCAAAATGGTGAAAAGTTTGGCCACCATGCCCTGTGAGGAGAGTCTGAGGGAACTGGCTATGTTTAGCTTGGGGAAGAGAAAGTTAAGAGGTGGCATGATAGCCATGTTTAAATATTTGAATGGATGTCATATTGTGGATAGAGCAAGCTGCTCTGCTGCTCCAGAGACTAGGGCCCAGAGCAATGGATTCAAGCTCCAGGAAAAGAAATTCCACCTAAACTTTAGGAAGAATTCCCTGACAGTAAGAGCTGTTTGACAATGGAACAAGCTGCCTCAGAGACTGACAGAGTCCCATTCTTTGGAGTTTTTAAACACAGGCTGGATGGCATTTGGAGTTTCTTTCAACTCTATAATTCTATGATTACACATTGGACAAAAATGTCTAGCTGCTAGTATAAGAAAACATACACATGAGTAATAGGATTATGGTTTTATTCCTGTTATTTGTCAACAATCCTGGAAGGTTTGCCAAGGAGTGCAATATAAATCTAATAAATAAATGAGGCATATGAAAAGGGAATAGGCGTGCTTTCAGTGCATGCTTCCTTTTCCCAGCTGAAAATCCCTCACTCCAACTGTTACTGGGACTGCTGAATGCAATTCAGATTAATGGACTGAGGTTTGAGGAACAATATGACTACATTCTTTTGAACTGGATTTATGCCAGCAGACTCAGTTGATATCTAAAGTAGAATCTACTAGGTGACAATAATAGGGAACAGTCATAAGATAACCCTATGAGCCCCTGATTCTGAATGCAACGCCTTATATTCATGTATGCTTTGTGCTGCTAGGACAATACTGCTGTTTGATTGTATCAGGCATGGAAAGAGAGAACACAACAGACCCATTTTCTAAGGAGCCCTTTGCCTTGGAGATTGCTGCCCTGCCTCCCTCCAGCACAATGTAAGCATATGGTTTTGCAATGGACATGGGCCAAGCTCACTACGTCATTGGTCTTATGTAAATGACTACAGCAATGATGACAAAAAACTATCCCAGAGTATTTGCTAATCTAATCCCACAGTCATCAAGAATGGAGCTCTGCTGATCGGCCCCAGTGGGACAAACTCTAGCCAGGGCAGTGAATATGCCAAGATTCTATACACATGTGCTGAAAAGCCACACGGCTAGTCCAGGCACAATGCCAAAGCATGGTTTGACGCCATAACCCTCTTCAGTCATTCCTCCATGGATACACTGAACACACAAAGTGGTCAGGGCTATCTCCTCCTAGCCCCTCCCTAAATGTCAGCACAGTGATTAGGTCATCTGAGGGTGGGTGGAAGGATATATTATACACATATATTTTACACACATATATTTGTGTGTGCGTAGCTGTTCCACATCATCAGGATCCCTAGTCCTGTGTGAGTACTGAATGTGGAAGGTCTATCATTCCCAGCCCTATTCAAATGGCCACATGTTACTGGCTTCAACCCAGATGGACACACATTCACCAAGTCATCTGAAAATATGTGTAAAATTTACATATATGTAGCTGCTCCCTGCTATCAGGTTGCCTATCCATGTGTGAATTCTGATCTTGTCCTTTGGGTTATTAGCTACCCCTCCTAATTTGGTATCATCTGCAAATTTGATAAGAAGGCCCTCTATTCCATCATCTAAGCCATTGATGTTGAATAGCACTGGGCCCAGGACAGGACCCTGTGGGACCCCACTAGTCACTTCTTTCCAGGACAAGGAGGAGCCATTGATGAGTACACATAGGTAATGGTGATGTTATGATAAGGTCACCAGGGCATGAGCCTGCCTCTCCACATACCTATAATACATTGGAAAAACAATCAAGTAGCACTCATATCGGCCTATAAGGATCATCTGTCATGTGTATTCACCAATCCTTCTCACCCCACATGCCACAATTTACTCCCTCTCTTTCCAGTTTGAGGCAAACCATTGTTTTTTGTTTCATCCAAACTATAGTTTGTGCTTCCCACAGAAAGAGGATCACAAACCAGGATCAGAGATAGATTTTGAATTCTGATGGAAACCATTGTTCTCATGACAAGAACAAGTGATAGTTTACCAGATACGTCATGACTGCAAATGATCATTTACCTCACTACAGAAAGGATGTGGGAGAAGGCACAAGCTTGTTCACATAGTATCAAACCATGGCATTACACTTGAATTACCCCACATCAGCAGTTTCTAAAAACAGATGGGGAGTATGGAGCCAGTGTGGTATGGTGGGTCCAGGGACGTAGCCAAGGGGGGGGGGTTCTTGGGGTCCGGACCCCCCCTTCCATTAGAAAAATGAATGGTGCGTGCTGCTGCGCCGCCGCACCTAAGCCCCATTATAATGGTGGCACTTAGTCTGGAACACCCCCTTCCTAAAATCCTAGCTACGTCCCTGGTGGGTCTGCACCTTGATCACCTTCTGCACCCTGATCACCAGCTGAATAGACCTCCATCTCTTGGTGCAGCTGCTACCTGGTAAAGTAGGTTTAGAAGGGCATTTATGATCCTGGCAATAGTGCCACAACTCTGATTATGTAGTATTAGTGAATATGGAGCATTTACAGATCCATAACTCAAGGTTATGAATCTGCAGGAGCAATACAGAATGCTGTGCCTTGGTGGCCCAGTGGTTAAATGCCTGTACTGCAGCCGCCAGGTTGTGAGTTTGATCCCAGGGCTCCAAGGTTGACTCAGCCTTCCATCCTTTCATAGGTCAGTAAAATGAGTATCCAGAGAGAGTACTGAGTTCACTATTAAAGGATATAGAAATGTAGGTGCTATTGCTATTGCTAGTGACAGTTTACAGCAGAGGTTTTCAGTTGTTGGTCCACCAGATGTTTTGGACTTCAGTTAGTAGAAACCCTTACCACTGGCCAAGCTGTCGGGGGCTTCTGGGGGGCTCTAGTCCAAAAATACCTGGAGGAGTAAAGTTTGAGAATTGCTTACTTACAGCAGAATGCTAAATGTGTTATCAAAAGTCAGGCAGAATTCATTGGCACTTACTCTCAGAAAAGTGGATATAGGAGAGCAGCCAAAATATCATTTGGAAAATAGATCCTGCCTCTGCTCTTTTGAGTTTGCTCCAGTGTGCTAATGCTGTTAACCAGAAAGGAGTGGAAATGAAAGAGAAATAAAATCTCAGACAATAGTTGGGTTCCCTGTTCGGCTTTTTTTTCCTCTGGCTTTTGCACCTCTATCCGATTTTGTTGGCAATCAAAAAGGACTAGAGTGAGAAAATGAATTTAAAAGATGTATTCATTGATAAGTGATTACAATAATGCAGCAGTGATTTATGAGAGCAATATATAAATGGGAAAGCAGATATGGGTACAGATTGATAGGAAAAGTATACAAAGTATAAATATAGAAACAGAAAACTATTCTGCAGGATAACTGGATTCGAAAGACTGTGGTTTCAGCCTTTGTACTGGAGCATGCTGCAGCTCCATCCTATAGAATCCTGGGATCTGTAGTTTTACAAGGCCTTTAGCTTCTCAGCCAAAGAGTGCTGGTCCCTCACAAAATGACAAATCCCAAGATTCTGCAGAAAGGAGCCATAGCCATTAAAGTAGTATCGAACTGCATTATTTCTATAGTGTAGATGCACCCTGGGTCTGTCCACCTGCAGTGCAGTCTTCCTCTTTTCCTACTGCTTAATAACTTACCAAGCATTATTGTTTCTTCTAAAACAAACCAACAAACAGCTTCATTTATATATTGCTTTATACCGACCTAAAGTTTACAACTGTAACCTAATTGCCCCCAACAATCTGGGTACTCATTTTAGCAATCTCCTCAGAAGGATGCAAGCCTGAGTCAAGCTTGAGCCCTTTCACTGGTATTGAACTTGCAACCTTATGGTTTTGAGTGAGTGGCTTGCTACAGTGTGGGACATCCCAGTCCTAGGCAGGATATTTGGTCCATTGGGAGCTACAACTTACCCATAGAGATGGGATGTCCCCATACATCTTATGAGTATCTTTCCAAGATTGTTTCATTTGTTGTACATGACCACTGAGGAAGACACATATGTCGAAACACGTTTGGTCAACATTTATTATTTTGTAATGGGCATAATGCATTATCCCTTTTAATTTGTTAGTCATTGTGCACTCTTTAACCTGTTGTATACCCTTTTATCTCATTCTGTGAGGCACAAATGAACTGATATTTCTTGTACTGTATATGTTCCCATGGGATTTGCAGTTTTCTGGCCCAGTACTGATTGTTCATTTTACGTTTATGTCTGTAGGGCGTGGCCCACAGGCTTAAATTACTTTTTATAGATCGCATGCCTTGTATTTTAACATTTTTTTAAATACATTCATTGCATTTGAGTGCAACACACTGTTTAAATAAAATTGCCGAGTGTCCATCTCCCCTAAACTTTTTGCTCATTCATTCTCTTACTGAGTCATGTCATCTCATGATCTGCCCAAAGTATAATAGCCTCAGCTTGGTCATCATTTTGGCTTCTAGGGAGAGTTCAGGCTCAATTTGCTCTTGGAAGTTTGGATTTAAATTTGATCTAGGAGAAACGTCCTGATGGTAAGAGCTGTTCAGCAATGGAACGTGCTGCCTTGGAGCGTTATGGAGTCCCCTTCTTTGGAGGTTTTTAAACAGAGTCTGGATGGCCATATGTCGGAAGTGCTTTGATTTTGTATTCCTGCATGGCAGCAGGTTGGACTGGATGGCCCTTGAGGTCTCTTCCAACTCTATGACTCTATGTTTCTATTCTATTATCCATTTGTTTGTCTTTTTAGCAGTCCATAGTATCCGTTGAACTCTTTTCCAGCCCCACATTTCATGTGAGTTGATTTGCTCCCTGTTAGCTTTCACTGTCCATCTTTGAAATCTGCAAGTGACATGGATGATTATTCTGATTTTGATATTTAACCACAATAACTAGTGATGGTCACCCTCATCACCATTTCCAGGACCAGCCCTACTATTAGACAAAATTTTCTGAAAGGGTTGATCCAAAACTATTACCAAACTGTCTGTGAAAATCTTGACTTTAGAACTATGTTTCTGTACTTTCAATCATTTTATTGCCTCAACCTGTCTAACCTTCCTCAACAAAATCGCATAACACCAAGCTGGATGAGACACACACTCTCAGCCTCAGAAAACCCTGTGATAGATTCATTTTAGGATCACCATAAGTTGGGAACAACTTGAAGGCATACAATAACAACAAATCAATCTATCCAGGAAGGGCATAGCCTGTCAAGGCATATGTAGAATTCAAAGACATAGCCATGTCAGTCTGGAATATCAGCATGCACAGGGATCTTGTGGTACCTTTGAGACTTTGAGACTAACTGAAAGAAATTGTAGCATAAACATTTGTAGACTTTGGTCCAACCCACACTGCAGAAATAATCCAGTTTGACACCACATTAACTGCCCTGGCTCAGTGCTAGGGAATCCTTGGAATTGTAGTTTACTGTGGCACCAGAGCTCTCTGACAAAGACTAAATGTCTCACAAAACTACAGTTCCCAGAATTCCCTAGCATTGAGTCCGGGCAGTTAAAGCAGTATCAAACTGGATTATTTCTGCAGTGTGGATTGGACCTTCATCTATTTCCTCACATGCATGGAAGAAATAGACTAAAGGTGCATCTTCACTGTAGAAATAACACCATTTGACACTACTTTGCCATGGCTCCATCCTACAGAATCCTGGGATTTATCATTTTGTGCAGCACCAGCCCTCTTTGGCAGAGAAGGCTAAAGACCTTGTAAAACTACAAATCCCAGGATTCCATGCGACAGAGCCACAGCGCATAAAGTAGTGTCAAGCCACATTATTTCTGCAGTGCTGTACATAGATGCACCCTTAGTCTACAACAGTTTAAGTAGCACCTCTTGCCAGTAAGTGAGTCATTCAGACCATGCATATTCTGCAATAGCCAAGAAAGGTAAGAGTCCAATTAAAACGATTGTATGTACAGCGCTGTGTCATTTTATAAATAAAGGTTAATAATAATAATAATAATAATAATAATAATAATAATAATTCAGCAGATTCAAGGCTTTTGAGGCTGGCTGAACAACTGAGCCTTCAGTATTTGGACATGATTAGTTACCACTTTGCAACCTGGCAACTGGTTATCGCTCTTAAAATATTCATCTAGATCCCAAGAGGGAAGGCAGCACAGCTACTCCAACCTATTCCTTGTTGTCACCTGCCTCCTTCCTCAGCTCCTGAATCACACCTGGAGAACAGCTCACCACAATAGTGGAGTGAGGACACCGACTGCAAAACTGCCAAGGGAACAGATGGGAGGAGTGGCCGCTGCAATTTTAGACCAGGTTTTGAGATGTCAAACATAAATAATAATAAATAATAAATAAATAAAATCTTTATTTATATCCCGCCCTTCCAAGAAGATCAGGGCGGCTTACAACAAGAAATGTGATACACTAGCACTTGAATTCTGTGGGCGTCTCTTGCTGGTTCAACTTACTTTCTAGGCAGAGTTTGAAAACATTGCTGTTTTAGACTGCAACTCACCAAATCTTCCAGCTGTCACTGCAGCTGAAGATGCTGGGAATTGCAATCCAAAAATATAACATTTCCAAATTTTGGAAATTAGAAGCAAATGCAATGGTTGAGTCCTTTTGCCTTTTCTTTTTCTTTTCTTTTTTTTCCCCCTTTTTAACTGAAACTCCTGGTAACAGATTACTTTCGAAAGGCCTTCCTAAGTCAGAAAATATACGGCAGGGTTTTTGACAACTCTTTATCACAATGCAGGGATGAGGACAATACCCAGAAATGATTTCATTTTCCTATGCTTGGATAGACTTCTGAGGCAAGTCTGATTCATGTGCAGAATGTTTCTTGCCAACTGGGAGCGGACGTTGTGGAAAGAATGATAGAAAACAGAGCAAGGAGTTAAATACTAGTGACATCAACACACAACATATTGAAAAGGGAGGAAGTGTGGATGAAAGAGAAACAAAGATTACATAGACCCCAATATTTCACAGATGAAACCTAGGACACATGTGGCCAAGTAACATCAGAGTGTACTTGAGATAGGGTTGCCATAAGTCAGGACCTCCAAACCGGGACAAATGTAGGACAAATGTAGGGCAACATTTTCAAATGTAGGGCATATTTTTT
>NC_056522.1:370294239-370304522 GCF_019175285.1 Sceloporus undulatus | reverse complement strand
AAAATCAACAGGAAAAGTGGGATGACAGATTATTTTTATTACACTCGTCCCACCATGTTTGTGGCTTGACTTTTGCGTTCTTATTCATTCATGGATTTTATTAATATTTTCTCTCTAGGAATATCTAGGTCCTCCAGCGCAATTCTATGGTCAACTTTAACCAAAAGTTCACACTGAAGTACCTAGAGATTCCTAAAGAGAACATCCACTAGCATTTTGCATTATTTATTTATTATTCATTCATTCATTCATTCATTCATTCGTATCCCACTCTTTTCCCAGAATTGGGACTCAGAGTGGCTCCTCCAGCACAATTCTATGGTCAATATCTGGAAGATGTTGACCTCAGAGTTGCATTGGAGGACCAAGAGATTCCTAGAGAAGGGTTCTCTCAGGCAAAAACATAGTGCTTTTGTTATTTGTGGTTTTTCCACATTCACAGGGGTTCCTGTGCCCCTAACCCTATCAAATGTGGAGGGACGAGTGTATTATTATTATTATTATTATTATTATTATTATTATTATTATTTCTTACCCACTTCTCTCCATAGAGTGAGGCAGGGGACAACAACAATTAACAAAACAAACAATATTAATTAAAACACATTAATTTAAAAAGACAAATAAGATGTGCACATATTAATAATAATAATAATATTTATTATTAATTAATCAGGATTAATCAGGATTGTCCCTGTGAAATTAGGACAGTTAGAGGGTAGGTATAAAGAAGCTTCCTGTGTTCAAATCTCTGGTGTTCAGTATGCTTCAACTATTACAGAGTCCCTTCATTTGTCTGTGTTTGCACAGGCACTTCTCTGAGCTGATTCAGCCTTGAGAGGCGATGCTTCATTCATGTGCTCAGCAGGTGTTCCCTCCATCAGCTTGTTGTGAGTACACATTTGGGCTCCTTCTAGGAGCTCAACTATCACCAGGACTCACTTGGCCTTTGGAGACGGATTTTGCTGTGATAATTAGGGAGTTGCAGCGACATTTTCCATGATTCCGAGAAAGTCAGAGAAAGAATAAGCCAAGGAGGCAACATCATTGGGCAGAAGCCTAGCTAGGAAATTGCCCCTGGGAAAAAGAGTTAAACTGGATGGCAAAAAGCAGAAGGCAACTGAATCACCAGTGAATTTCTTAAGAGAGACTTGGGCAGGGGGCATGGGATAAGAAGGGGATACTGTTTTACAAGCCAGTTGATCTGGTGTGATGTAATTTCTTTGAAGAAAAACAAAGAGGACTGTGCTAGTGCCGATGGGTAACAACAAACTCTATAGCTGTGGACAGTACAGGAGAACTTGGTATTATGGAGAATGCAAAGCTTTTAACACTGACATACCCTTCACCTTTCCCGATTTGACAGGGGCAGCCCTGATTCATCCTCTGTCATCCCACGTCTTCAGCTGCTTTTAAAATATGCCACTTTATTACCCTTCTTCCCAGTGTCCCTCTTTGTCCTCAGCTTACCACCATCACTGCAGACTGGGTTCAAAGTACAAAATTAATTTCTGCTCAGTTAGCAGGAGGATCTCTCTCTTCTTAGTAGGCTCGGGCAAAAGCAAACTGCCGCATCCTCATTTCTAACTTTTGCCATCTTGACCACTGCCTGATGTCGCTTGGCCACATGTGTCCCAGTTTTTCAAATCCCATGTTTGAAAAACTGTGCAAGAAACCTGGAGAAGCGTGAATTGCATACTTGCATACTACTGCCCTATGGACAGTGTGGTAAGATCCATCTTTGACTTTTAAATTCCCGTGTCTATCCTTCAGGCCAATAGCTATGCGAAATTCCCCACTGATAAGGCACTAGAGGTCTCTGGCTGAAAATGTGTCAGCAGTTGCAAATGCAAATCTCCTACCATAATATATTGGGATGCTTATATGATGGGTTATGCAGTAAAACAGCTATCGCAGAGGCGTGGTGATTTCAGCCACAGGTGGTGAGATAACTTGAGAAAGGAGTACATGGTATGATTCAAGCCTGTTCAAGGTGATTCTTGTGGGACAAATTTGACTGTTAGAACAAAGAAAGAGCAGTATAGGAATGAGAGGAGCAAATTTGTTCATTGGTTGCAATGACCGGGAGTAGAGCCTGCGATGAGTTTGAAATTGTGTGTAGCTTAATTAGGCAATGTAAATGATTGCTGCTCAGTTCTGACAATGGACATCTCTGGGAAAGTCTACGTATAGTAACTGAATAAAGGTTTGCTGAGTTTTAACTACTGAAGTCTGAATTTCTAAACTCGATTCCTGCTATACATGTCAGAATGCTAAATACCTACCCCTAAACTGAAAATCCCAGGATGGCACAGGCTATGATAGTTATTAATTATAACTCTATGATTATGTAGGAAAGACATCTCTCTGAGAACCTGGAGAGCTGGGGCCAATTAGAGAAGACCAAGAGAAAGGAACCTTTGGCTCTCCATGTGACCTCAAGACATCAGAAGACTCATATAGGGAAGATAACCTGGACCACAGCCACAGAGGGCTTTGTTATTCATAAAGAGAGAGCCAGCATGATGTAGTGGTTTGAGTGCTGGATTATGACTGTAGAGACCTGGGTTCAAATCCCAGCTCAGCCATGGAAACCCAGTGGGTGAACTTGGGCAAGTCATACGCTCTCAGCCTCACAGGAGGGCAAAGGCAAACCCCTTCTGTAGAAACTTGCCAGGAAAACCCCTTGATAGGTTTGCCTTAGGTCACCATAAGTTGGAAACAACTTGATGGCACACAACAACAATAACAACAGCAACAACAACAACAATAGTCATAGCCAGCACTTTGAATTATGCCCAGAATCAAACCAGCATCCCGTGGAGCTATTGCAACAAGGGAATTTACCTGAGGCAGGAAAATGTCTCGGCTCAACCTTGTGCTGTACCCAACTAGCAGATGGAAAACTGGAGCTGAGATTTATACAGCTGCATGCCTCTAGATATATAATACCAGAGGGAGAATCCAAACAAGGGATTTTGCTGAGCCTTTTAGGCACAATGAAGTACTAGCTGACTTTGCTACTTGAAAACCTGTTTTCCCAGAGGCTTAAAAAACAGAAGGCATGTAAAGGGAACCTATGGTTTCATTTGCTTTCAACCTTAGGTTCACATTGTTGCATAACTTGGAACCTAGGTCCCAAGAGTGCTGAGTTTAGAACCATCGGAGACAGAATATCCTTAGTGAACCTGACAGGCAAGGAGAAATCTATTAACAGGAGCATCAGCAGCCTGTACTTGGAGAACGGTTTTGCTTGTGTAGGGAAATTATCTGTCTTGGGTTGGGAATATGGTCCGTTTTAACACAGTGTCAGAGCACATCACCATCTCAGATGTATTTATAGCAGCATAGCCCTAGCGAAATAAGGTAGGCAGCACTGCCATTTGCTCTTGCGAGAGTTATGGGGGGGTGCCATTGGAGAATGGAGCGTATGCTCATTTCTTTCTTTCTGTTTCTTTGTTACAGTAGTTATAACTTGCTTTGGAGCCAAAAGAAAAAGAGAGATATGTAACCACAAACCAAATTGACAGCACATCATGGCCAGAATTCTGAATCAGCTCTTAAATATACTGAAGTATACTGAAGTATTTATGAATATGAAACAGGATGTGTGTGTGTGTGTCTATGTGCCCTCAAGTCACCTGTCAACTTACAGGGACCCCATGAATTTCATAGGGTTTCCTCAGTGTGCAGAGGGATCATCTAGCACCTTTGAGACTGAGTGAAAGAAGTTGTAGCATAAACCTTCATAGGATTAGGTCTAATCTGCACTGCAGAAATAATGCAGTTTGACACTGCTTTAACTGCCATGGCTTCATGCTATGGAATATTGGCATTTGTAGTTTGTTGTGGCACCAGAACTCTCTGACAGAGAAGGATAAATATCTCACAAAACTACAAAACCCATCTTTCCATAGCACTGAGTCGGGGCAGTTAAAGCCATGTCACACCATGTTATTTCTGCAGTGCAAGTTAGACCTTAGTTGACTTCCTCCAATGGATTTTCTTAGACCAGAAGTACTTAGAGGTGGTTTTGCCAGTTCCATCCATGAAATATAGCATAGAGCAGCTGGTATTAATTGGCATCCTCCCATCAAAGTACTAACCATGGCTGAGCATGCTTAGCTTTCATGATCAGAAAAGATCTGGTGCCTTTAGGTATGTAGGGTCAGGGAATTATGATTGTGGCAATAGTGCCAAAAATCATTACTAAATAGCAATAGTGAATATGGAGCAGTTAATTAGATTCAGTGAGGAAACAATTACAGATGAGTAAATCTAAATAACAGTTCTATATTCACAATCACTACTTAGTCACAGTTTTGACACTATTGCCACATCCATAATCCCTCCTTACTTTATTGGGGTATTAGCTGCCTCCATGCCTTCTCTAAAAAAAGAGAAGGAAATCCATTTTGTTGGCAGTTGAAGCATGGTTAAATGACATTTCCATCAGGTTTGGGGGCATCTGGCCAGGAGAAGTTAGTTAAGTATGCTTAAATAAGGAACTGATACAGAATTCCAGCCTGCTAAGACATCACAACCCCCAATCTACCTTGTTTTTAAAGCTCAGTGGAACCAAACTAAAAACCCTCACCAGTTTCCTAAAACTAAATGATGATGGGGCCAGCACCATCCCCTCTAGGATGGAAAGACAAGTGAAAAATCAGGGTACAAGAGTGTAGGAAAACTGCAGATTGAATTGCAACACCTAGATTTTCCTAGCTCTCAAAATGTTGCAGTCCAAAAAGTATTGTTTCTCAGCTCTGCAGGGTGCTGCTATCAAGAAGGCTCATGTCCCCTTGCTAGTCTCTTTTGCTGGCATAACAAAGAATGCCTCTTCTCAAAAATTTGAAAGCCTAGAAAGGTTCCTATGGGAAGACAAAAACTTTTTATCATATTCTATATCATATGTGTGCAACTATGGAAGGAGTGGAGGTCATTCTTCTCTGTTGCAGGGAGCACCATCACTCCAAATGTAAAAGGAAGCCACATCACATCACTGTCAGTTCCAGGCATGCAAAATATGTACCTTTTCCTAGCTTTTGAGGGGGAGGTTGTGGGCAGTAATGGGAGGCAAAGGGATTTGGGTTGGTTTGGGTTGAGTTTTCAGCCCAAAATAAATTTATTATTTTAGGGAGGGAGAACTGGGTATTTGGAAATCTAGGGATTTCAGAGGCCACAAAATGAAGTCCGAAGGGCCATATGTAGTCCATGGGCCTCACTTTCTCCATCCTAGTTTAAAGCATTATAAAGTAAGAAATCTACTCATGCCTGTAAGGTAAAGGTATTCCCATTGACAGGGTTGTCAAGTCATGTCTGACCATAGGGGCTGTGCTCATTTCTGTTACTAACCCAAAGAGCCAGTGTTGTCAGAGACTACTCTGTGATCATGTGGCCAGCATGACTACACAGAAAGAAGTACCTAATTATCTACTTGCATTTGCATGCTTTCAAACTGCAAGGTTGGCAGAAGCTGGGACTAGTGATGGGAGCTCACCCCATCATGCGGCACCTGGGCCTTGAACTGCCAACCTGTCGATCTTGCAGTCAACAGAGTCAGCATCTTAGCCACTTGAGCCACTGCATCCCTAGAATTGGTGGCTTATGTTGGCTCAAATTTCAATTCCCACAGCACAAGACAATGCACAAGGAGAAATCCAGCCCCTCCTTTGCTTGGGTACAGAAGGGCAGCTGGATTCAGCACTTCGTGCCAGCAATGACTGGCCATTGGATGTGCCCAGATGTCATCCAGCTGCCCTTGCACACTTGGCAAAAGAAAAAAGAAAGAAAAAGAAAAAGGATCAGCTTCCACCCTTCTGGCTGCTGCTTTTTCGCCAAATGTTTCAGGGAAGAAAGAGAGTGTGAGAGAGCACTCTTGTGACTAATCAATGGCCAGGAAAGGAGTTGTTCTACCCCAAAGCCTCTGGCTTCCTTTACACATCTGGAGAAGAAATAACAGCCTGCCCCTCTGAGCACACCATCTCTTTGGTGGAGACTAAAGAACCAAAGTCTTGAACAAGGCCAGAAATTGGAAATTAGAAACCAGTCCAGTTGGTTGAAGAAAAAACAAAGTCAAGTTTACAGCTGAACATTAAGAAAATGAAAATAACGGCCACAGAAGGTGGACATAATTTTCAAGTAGACAGTGAAGAAATAGTTGAAGATTTTCTATAATTGGGCTCAATCAATCAGAGAGGAGACTGCAGTCAAGAAATCAGAAAAAGCTTTGGCCTTAGAAGGGCAGCTATGAAGAAATAGACAAGATTTTGAAGTGTAGATATATCATAAAATATTAAGGTTAGGATTGTCCATGCCATCATAGTTCACATTTCAATGTATGGTTGTGATACCTGGACAGTGAATAAAATGAATAGGAAGAAAATCAACTCATTTGAGAGTTCTGAGAATAATGTGAACCACTAAAAACACCAGAATCTTTGAAAGTTGCAGCAACCAAATAAATTAATCCTTGCAAATTGTAGCAAGGTGCTCTTTTAATAGCTGAGTTATAGATCTACACACAGATCTTTTTTTCTTACTTGGAGCTGAGCCCAACAAAAGGGGAAAATGTGTACCCTTGTCTCCAGTCTAGAGAGGGCCCATAAAAACTGAAGATGCAGGGCCAAATCCTGAGATCTGGCAGCCCTACCTATAAGCCATGCAGAAGCTGAGAGAATAACAAATAAAGCGGAATGAATAAAACATTTCTTTTAAAATACAAAACTGTTGTGGTTTGTGGCTATTTCCTCTGTGTCGCCACGCTGGAGAACCACAAGCCATTGTGAGCACATGATGTGGTTGCTAATTGGTGGGTACAGGAATATAATTTTGTAAAAGCATTAGCAAGGAAGGAAGCTGTCAGCTTTGGCTGACCTCAAGAAAACAAATGGCACCTGACTTTACAGCCAAAATCCATGAGGTTGGGAATCAGAAACCACATCTATAAACCCTAGTCCTTAATCTCTGGCAGGAATCCTGTTGGTGTTTTATGCGTGTGTAAGTCCCCTATAGAAGCATATCCCCCAAGTTTTCTAATTTGTCAGGGACCGTCCCCATTAGTCCTCTGTCATCACACTTTTTCATTGCTTCTGAAATGTTCCTGTTTCTCTCTCCTTCTACCACTTTCCCCCTTTGTCCTCAGTTTAATTCAAGCATTGCTAAGTGAGTTGAAAAATGCACTGGTTTGCACCCAGTTAATTCAGTAAGAGGATGAAAAAAGGAGAGAGTGGAATCTTGCCCTTCCCAGTAGTTTCAGGCAAAAGCAAACTACTGCAGCCTCTCTTGGCTTGTGTTTTCTTCCTTGGTAATAGTATTTTTCACAATTTTAACCACACTCTGATGGTGTTTAGCCACACAGAACCTTGGCCTCTGTCTCTTGGTCATAGCCCAGTGGGATGAACTGTATTCCTCTTTTGCAAGGTCTCTTAGGTATTTAACTCTGCCTGGAAACACACCTTTTTTCCGGCACAAAACACCCCATTTTCGCATAAAACAATTTCCTGGAAGATTTTGCAACTCGGGAAGAATCATGCTGCTTGAGTATATTTTGTATGTGTTGATTTACCCAGTGTGAGAAAAACCATTATTCTGCTGGGTAAAGAACAGTGATGAATACATACCCTACAGGGACAGTCCCAGTTAATCCCCTTTTACCACAATTTTCCACCTGCTTTTAAAATGTCCCTGCTTTTCTCTCCTCCTCTGACTTTCCCCCTTTGTCCTCAGCTTATTTCAAGTGCTGCAAACTTAGTTGAAAGTGCAGAAATACAGTAGTTTGCACTCAGTGGGGCAGAGAGAAAAGGAGCAATGGAATCTTATCCTTCCCTGTGGATTTAGGCAAAAGCAAACAGCTGCAGCCTCTTGAATTCAAAGTGTAAAAGAGGTTTCTACTCCATTACTCAGTAGGAGGGAGTAGAAACAGCAGAATCAAGCCCTTGCCAGTAGAATCAGGCACAAGCAAACTGCTATAGCCTCTCCAAGTTTCTGTGATCTTCATTAATAGCTGCATCCATTTTGAAGCCACGTTCAATACGTGGACAAGATCCTTGGAAAAGTGAGGAAGACGACATGCCCTCTTGATTGCTACCTATCATGGCTCGCCATCCAGGGCGGTGATGCCTGGATGGCACTTCTTAGACGTGTCATCAATGCATCCCTTGGGGAGGGTTATGTACCATCTTCTCTAAAGGAAGCGGTCATTAGACCGCTCCTGAAAAAACCTTCCCTTGACCCCCTGGACATGAAAAATTACAGGCCTGTTTCCCATCTGCCATTTTTGTGGTTGAAAGGGCTGTTGCTCTTCAGCTCCAAGTGGTCTTGGATGAAGCCGATTATCTAGATCCATTTCAAACTGGCTTCAGGACAGGATATTGAGTGGAGACTGTCATGGTCACCTTAATTGATGACCTTCGTCTAGGCATTGACAGAGGGAGTATGACCCTGCTGGTGCTTCTAAACCGCTCAGTGGCATTCGATACTATAGAACATGACATCCTCTTGGAACGCCTGAGAGAGTTAGGAATCGGAGGCACTGCGTAGCAGTGGTTCCAGCCCTTCCTCTCAGGCAGGTTCCAGAGGGTGATGCTCGGGGACAGTTGCTCTTCAGAAATGGAGCTTAATTGTGGCATCCTTCAGGGCGCCAACTTGTCCCCAATGCTATTTAACTTTTATCTGAAGCCGCTGGGAGAAATCATCCGTAGACATGGGGCAGGGTGTTATCAGTACGCTAATGACACCCAAATATATTTCTCCATGTCTCAGGCATCAACAATGACAACAGATGACATTTCTCCCCTCAGTCAGTGTCTTGAGCCAGTAATAGACTGGATGAGAGAAAATAAGCTCAAGTTGAATCCAGACAAAACGGAGGTACTCACAGTCAGGGGATCCAAACCAGGTATCAGGTTGCAACCTCCAGTCCTAGAGGGGTTCATGCTCTCCTCAAAGGACTGTGTTCACAGTCTGGGGGTGCTTCTTGATCTGTTACTTCACATGAGAAATCAGGTGACTGCAACGGCCAAGAGCGCCTGTTATCAGCTCCAGCTGATATGCCAGCTGCGTCCTTTCCTGGAGCCGGGTGACCTCAAAACTGTAGTACATGCACTGGTAACTTCAAGACTTGATTTTTGCAATGCGTTCTACATAGGGCTACCCTTGTGCCTATTCCAAAAAATTCAACTGGTACAGAATATGGCAGCCAGGTTGATTACTGGAACATCCAGGAGTGACCATATAACACCAATACTAAAGTCACTCCACTGGCTGCCTATTAGTTTTCAGGCACAGTACAAGGTATTGGTTATCACTTTTAAAGCCCTACATGGCTTGGGCCCAGCTTATCTAAGGGATCGCCTACTTCCATATAATCCGCCCCATACACTCAGGACCTCTGGGAAGAATTTATTGCAACCTATAAAAACCAGACTGACTGCGACTTCCCAGAGGACCTTTTCTGCAACCGCTCCCAGTCTATGGAATCACCTGCCAGACGAGATCCAGCAAATTACCAATTTAGGCAGCTTCAAGAAAGCTGTCAAGACGGATCTCTTCCAGCAGGCTTTTCCAGAATAAACAACTCGGCCATGTGGTGATTCCCCCACATATATGTGATGACTCTGACACTGTTATTGGTCTTTAATAGTTATGTAATTTTAAATCTTATATGGTTTACTTTTTTAAAGGAGGGGATACTGTGTGTGTGTGTGTGTGTGTGTGTGTATACTATTTTAACTGTTGTAAGCCGCTTTGATTGTTTTAACAAAAAGTGGGGTATAAATAAAAGTTTTATTATTTATTTATTTATTCATTCATTCATTCTTTCCATCCCTACACACTGGGCAGTTTGAGAGCACTGAGGACCGTCAGTGACTACCAGTCATGATGGCTGTGCATCACATCTAGTATCAGAAAGTAGTATATCAGCCATAGGATCACAGAGCTAGAAGGGGACTCATATGTCACTGAGTTCAGGATAGGGCCCCATTCATACGGGGGTAAAAGACATGGAGGGAACTGGGATGATCCAGATGCCCCTCCCCCGAATCGCTCCGTTAGCAAGTGCCCACTACAAATTGAAATCGAATGCATTTTGACAGAAATCGAATGCATTCTGTAGATTGGCCGCTGCCAATCAAGCTATCGGCATGGTGACGTTTGCAGGGCATCGGGGGAAGTGTCCTCCCTTTTTAAAGAGCCAGGCACAGGGGTTTCAGCGGCTGAAGCAGGGAGAGAGATGCCTCTCTCTCTCTCTCTCTCTCTCTCTCTTTTAATAAACCTGTGGG
>NC_056522.1:370280763-370294139 GCF_019175285.1 Sceloporus undulatus | reverse complement strand
CCTAATTGATCCCCAGAAGGTGGCTGTCCAGCCTTTTTTTGAGGACTTCCAGAGAAAGAGATCCCACCACTTCTCTAGGCAGTTGGCTTATTGTCAAACCCATCTTACTGCTCCTATCACTCATGTATTGAACCACAGAAAGGCAATACCTTTCAAAGTGATCCTTTTGTGGAGGATTCTGAATCATATATAAACAGCAAAGGGATAGTTGGTCCAAAGAACAAATTTATTTTACCTTTTTTGTTGTTTGCAATCAAGTCAACATTGACTTATGGGAACCCTATCAATGCAAGAATCTCCACAATCCCGTCATCAACTGCCCTGTTCATGTCTTACAAACTCAGAGCTATGACATCCTTCATTGAGTTGATCCACCTGGAATGCAATTTTCCTCTTTTCCTACTGCCTTCTACCTTACCAAGCATTATTGTCTTTTCTACTGAGCCATGCTTTCTCATGATATGTCCAAAGTATAACAGTCTCAGATCCTCCAAGAACCATTTATTTGTCCTTTGGCCAGCCCATGATATCCGCAGAACTCTCCTCCAGCACCACATTTCAAATGAGTTGGTTTTCTTCCTGGCAGCTTTCTTCATTGTCCAGCTCTTTCAGTTCTTCATAGTCTTGTAATAAACACACCTCAGATTAAAACTGCCAGGGCAGCATGTCAACTGCTCCTGCTCCTCTAAGGAGCTTGGCATTAAACAAAAGCTGAGGTGGAAAAAGCACATTTTCATAGTGTCGTTTTGCTGAAGTGGCTGTTTCACAAAAACCCTGGCTTGCAAACATATTGCAAGAAGATTGGGGAGAAAAGAAACTATTCAGTCACGAAAAAGGTAGAAAAATCCAAGTGGAGCCAGACTAGCTAATACTTTTTATGAAGTTATTTATTTGAGCAAGTGAACTTATGGCAGAGCAATCAGAATTCATTTGCAGAGAGAAAGCTTCCTTCTACATAGCATTTCTAAATATAGCATGTAGAATATAAATCAATTCCCAGTAAAACTCAACAGAGGTGGGAAAGGAGGAAAATTGGAACAACCAAGAGAAGGCAAAAACCAGAAAGACAGAGCATCTACAAGTCAACCAGATGGACTTAGATGTCATTTTTCTGTGGCTCTCCTCAACATTTAGCAATGTCACCAATTATGGTTCCCAAATCCCAGGGCCTGGACCTCTTCTCCTCTCCTCATGATGAGGATGAATCTCAGAGCAAGAACACTAGTTTGGAAAAATATACCTTGGTTAACAAAAGACAAGTGTTTAACCCCAAATTTGGTGCTACAGGCAGAAATAACACAGAAAGAATGGGATGAGTTCCTACACCACAAAAAATAAGAGCAGTTCAACATGTGTCTACAAACATCTTATCTAAAACTATTTCTTTGTTATTAACCACCCTTGAGTCATGGTAATTCTGTGGATGAGACATCTCCAAGACTCCCTATCTCCCACTGCTCTGCTTGGGTCATGTACATTCATGTCCATGAGCTCCTTATTGAAGTCTATCCACCTAACATGCCATCTTCTTCTCTTTCTACATCCCTCTACCTTTTCAAGCATTATTTTCTTTTCCAGTGAGTAATATCTTCTCATGACGTGACCAAAGTACTATCCCAACTTTACCATTTTCCAGGGAAATTTCCAACTTGATCTGTTCATGTACCCATTTCTTTGTCTTTTTGGCTGTCCATGGTATCCTCAGCACTCTTCTCCAGCACCACATCTCAAATGAATTCATTTTCCTCCTATCTGCTTTCCTCACTGTCCAGCTTTTGCAACCTTACATGGTAATAAGGAAAACAATGGCTTGTGTGATTCTTTCATGCTCAGTTGTATATCTTTACATTTTAGGATTTTTTTCTCATTCTTTCATAGCTGCCCTTCCCATTTCCGGTCTTCTTCTAATCTCTTGACTGCAGACCCCATTCTGATCAATGTTTGACCCAAGGTATGGGAACACTTTTACTAATTCAGTTTCCTTATTATATAGTTTAACTTTGTGCTTATTCTCTGTAGTCATTATTTTTGTTTTCTTTATGTTCAACAGTAAGCCTGCCTTTGCAATTTCTTCATTGATCTTATTTAGCAGTTGTTCCAGGTCTGGTACGTTTTCTACTAGTATTATGGTGTCATCTGCATATCCTGGATTGCTGATATTCCTTTCTCCTATTTTCACTCCTTCTTATTCTTTATCCAAGCCTGCTTTTCTTACAATACGTTCTGCATATTAGTTGAACAGGTAGGGTGATAAGATACAGATGTGTTGGCACTCTCATGTCTTTGAGAGCATTCCATTGCTTTTCATGATCTATGCAGTCGAAGGCTTTGCTATAAAATTATAAAAATTATTAAATTATAAAAAGCCTATAAAATTCATGGTGATCTTCTTTTGGAATTCTTTGGTGCACTCTATTAGCCGTCATATGTTTGCAGTGCCTCTTCCTTTTCTAAACTCTGCTTATATCTGGGGATTTCTCTCCATGTATGGTTGGAGTCTGTGTTGCAGAATTTTGAGCAGAATTTTTTAAGTATACACATATGAAAGGAGAAAATCAGCTCAAGTGAACCTTGCATAAATAAACAAAAATGTATTGAGCTTTCTACAAACCACTTGAAAGTGTCTTTAAAATGCATCCAGAGATTATTTCCTTTACCACCCTCCTTTTCTCTATGATTTCCATTTTCGTGGCCAAATGTATAGATCTATAACATGCTGGAGGTAGCTGATGAGCTGTCCCCCCCCCCTTTCTCTCTGTTTTGCTGTTCACCCATATTAAGTTCGCTATTCTGGAGGCAGCTGCCACTTACCTTACCTGTGGTGGGCTTGGCATGCACAGTTACAGTAGGATCAGCTAGAGTATGATCTTATTCTTTCCTAACTCAAGCTTTATTGCATTGTTTGATGCAGACATGCTGCTGCAACCTAGCATTAAAAGTCTGGTTTCTCCAGCCCCTTCAGCATCCTTCCAGTGGTAATGCTGCTAAAAAGACATCCAGCTAGACAGAGGACAAGGCTGGCTGGGTGTAAAAAGACTGTATAAAAAGGCTTTGTTAGAGGCTTTGTTAGCTGACCTATGCCTGTCCGTATCAATTTTCTTCACTTGTTAGACTTGGTATTTTGCATTTGAATGGTATGTGACTTGTGTTGCGACTTGTGTTACTGCTTAATGTATCATGCTTGATGACACCACCAAGGGCTACACTTTGTAGCATCATCCTTGTATCATCACCTAGTCCCACCCCTGAAACATGTCAGGTTTTGGACTGAAAATCTCAGGCCCTGGGAATAGCCCTGACCTGGCAAGTCTACCGCTAGCTCATAAGAGTGCTGTTATAACAAACACTCTACAAATGGTATTAATGGTAATCTCCTGTTTGGTTTTCCACATTTCCCTTGCTCATAATTTCTCTTCTATTATGACAGAGTTGTGGAAAATGTTGATTTCCATTTCCCTCCTATCCACTCCTTCCACCACCAGGCTTCCTATCTGTCTCCGCAGTCTGTTTCCTACTGGCAAGAGGAGAAGATGAGGGAAATCTTGCAGTTGTAAGTGGATTTGGGAACAGTTGCAGAAGGCAAGCCTGGCAGAGGTACCAACATCCCTTTTGATCCAAAGTGGAAGCAAAGCCAACACTTTGGCCATCTCAGCCCTCCAAACCAGCTCTCCCTGCTTTGAATCACAGGCTGAAGTTGCCAAGAGATCAGGCAGGCCTGAGACAAGACTAGAGGCCTGACCAGTAAGAAATCTGGCCCATATGTCAGGGTGCAGCTATGGGCTGAAGGCAAAAGAAGGCTTTGCCCTCCTCAAAGAAGAATGTTATAAAATCATAGTCGGAAGAGATTGCAAAGGCCGTCCAGCCCAATTCCCTGCCATGCACATCCAAGCACTCCTGACAGATGGCCATCCAGACTCTGTATGGACAGTGGCATCTTCTCCTTGGTCTAAGGGACTAGAATGCCTTGGGCTAGCCCTGCAAGAAATCTGCAAGCAGAACTTAGCATCAGTGGTGCCCTGTGGTAGTATGTCAATGGGATGATGAACCCATTCTGGGATTTAATCCAATGTTTCTCAAACTCTGTTCCTCCAGGTGTTTGGGACCACAGCTCCCAGTATCCCAAACCATTGGCCAAGATGGCTGAGACATCTGAGAGTGGAGGTCCAATATGAAAATGTGCTTTTTCACATCAGCTTTTATTTAAATCCAAGCCCCTTAGAAGGGTTGGAGCAGCTGGCATATTGCCCCAGCTGCTTTAATCTGAGATGTGTTTATTACAAGACTATGGAGGCTAGAAAGAGTTGACAGTGAAGAAAGCTGAGAGGAGAGGAATCAAGTCATCTGAAATGTGAAAAGGAGAGGTCTACAGGTACCCTGAACTGCCCAAAGGACAAATAAATGGGTCTTAGAGCAAATCAAGGCACCAGCACTCTTTGGCAGAGAAGGATGAAATATGACTACAAATACTAGGATTCCATAGAATGGAGCTAGAGCACTTAAGGTAGTGTCAAACTGCATTATTTCTGCAGTGTAGATGTACCCTTAAGCCCAGAGCAGATTCCCAGCTCCCACTAGCATTGGAACCGGCAGCTGCCCTTGGTGGTCCTTACCATTCATGCATTGAACGTCTACCTCAACACAGCCCATATCCCATGTTCTTAAACCAACTGACAGTTGAGTCTTCTTTCAATGTTGCCAATGCAATAGCGTCCTTCACTGTAAGATGCATGCAACAACCTTGATTTAGGCCTAATCTGCACTGCAAAAATAATGCATTTGACAGTGCTTTAACTGTCATGGCTCCATGCTATGGAATCCTGGGGTTTGTAATTTATTCTGGGACCAGATCTCTGACAGAGAAAGCTGAATATCCCACAGACCTCTGGTCTTAGATTTTCCCCTTTCCTAAAGAGAGTCCAATCCATTAGTTACTGGAATGTAGGAGATTGTTGCATTGACAAATAACCCAACTTCTTCTTCACGGGGTGCAGACAGGTATTATCACATGTAATTCTGCTGGCCAGCTGCATCCCAGCTGCATCCTGAGTCCCAGCCACACTTTGGAGGCTCACAGCTTCAAAAAGTGGCCTCTGAAGTGCAGCTGGGACCCGGGATGCAGCTGCTTGGTGGCAGCCGCAGCAAATTACATGCAACAATACCCACTCGCATCCTGCAACCCGCTTCCATCCTGTTAAGGAGCAGTTGGATTATTTGTCAATGTGATTATCTCCTATGTGATCACTGAGAACCACATTTAAACCCTGAACCACATTTGCCAGTCTCTCATATTGCATAGTCTAAAGCTAATTTTCAAGATGTTATAAGCATGTAAGGTGAAAGAGCGAGTATGTTGCCAGTCACCTCAGCTATCCCAGCTTTGGGAAATAAATCCTGTTCTAATCCTTCAGAATAAATAAATGTATGCACTGAAATAACAAATTATTCTTGGCAAAAGCACCCCACCCCAGAGCAAGTTATGAAACCAGAGCATGAGTTCTAGGAAACTTGAGCTGATTGCTGCCAGCAGCTTCAATACAACCACAAAACCTCCTCATACATGACAGCATAGATTGATGATGTGTTTCCTGAAGTTCAAGAAGGATTGTAGTCCTTTGGGTTGCTACAAAGCAGAAACTTTGCTAATATTTCAGCCAGTGCAAGTGGAGAGGGACTGCATATGTGTCTTCAAAGTTTTAATTTTCTGTTCAACCAGTAGAAGGTGGGCTTTGGAGGATTCTTGTCTCCGGTTTAGGCTAAATATGTATAAAAGACAGGGATTGGAATCCTGTTAGTGACATGTGCATGCAACTCAGGGCTGGGAGCCAGGGTGAGGTAGGGGTTTGAGTGTTGGACTAGGATGTCAGGAGATAGGGGTTCAAATCTCCACTCAGCCATGGAAGCCTATTGGATGACCTTAGACAAGTTCCAATCTCTAGGGGCATGTCTGCATTGAAATCAGTTTCCCCCTGACCTCACCATGACCTGTCTTCACCATGCAGGGCCAAAGTCCCAATTTAATTGAGGATTGTCTGCATTTAGGCCACTTCGACATTGAATCCGGGCCACCCCTCCCAGTCAAAGCATTTTTAGTATTTATTCTCAGGTGCAAGTGTGCAGTAGAGATGACAAAGGTGGGATTAGACAAAATCAGATTAAGTCCACAACTCTAGTCACATTTAATAGGCAGGTAGTAATTCAAAATGTGTGAATAGTAATCTGCAGTGAACATCATGGAATTTATGTCTTGGGCTGCATCTACACTGCAGAATTAATGTAGTTTGAGACTGTGTTGACTGCCGTGGCTCAATGCTATAAAATTCTGGGGTTGTAGTTTTATGAGATATTTAGCCTTCTCTGTCAGAGAGCTCTGGTGCCACAACAAACTACAAATCCTATGATTCCATAAGAAGGAGCCATGACAAAGCGGTGTCACACTTTATTAATTCTGTATAGCATGGAGGCAGCCTACATAAGCAAGCCTAGGACTGAGTTTTCTTATTATACTCCTTTTTAAAAAGAAACTGATATCCAGAGCAGTGGATTTTCCTTCAAGCTTTATTGAAACCTCTTACAGATTCATGTAATTTATATACAGTGAAGAATTTAAAAGTATATTTTTTGAAAGAAAATCAAGGTTCACACAGTGGGTGAGCTTATATTCAATGGAGTTATGTGATGATCATGCATTAGTCAATTGCAACACTGCACAACTGAATGAGCAAACAAAAGTGAAGTGTACAGTTGTGCCATGGGCATCTTCCATATGCAATGGCACTGTATGTGCACAGGCATTTCTTTGGAGACTTAAACAGTGGGTGGATAGTTGTCTGTCAGGAGTGCTTTGAATGTGTCTTCCTGCATGGCAGAGGGTTGGATTAGATGGCCCTTGGGATCTTTTCCAACTCTATGATTCATTGTACAACTGTACTTCTGCAATGTTCAGCAGAAGACAGACTTCTGCATCTCTGGACATCTTCAAAAAAGAGGTTAGACAGCTACTGATGAGGATGCTCTAGCTGGAATTGCTGCATTTAGCCATGAAGGTTGGATTCAGTAGCCTATGAGGCCTCTTCCAATCCTGTGATTCTGTGTGCAATGTGAAATGGAACCATATGCACAATGGCAACTCATGAGCAACTCTGCTCCTGAAGTCTTCAACTGAAGACAGACCTCTGCCTCAGACAAAATATGCTCAAGTGCTTCCGAAGAGGATCTTGTGCAATAAAGACACTTACAAGATACCAGCCCATTCACTGGGCTCTCACAGAGGCTGAGATTAACTTGGAAAATGAGCTGGCAGAATCTAGTGAAATCTCAGCAGCCAAGTATAGGCTCAGCAAGACTTCCAAGGGTAGGGAAAAGAAGCTTTGGAACTGTACAAGACCACTTCCCCAATCTCTGGTCACAGTGGCTAATGGACACTGGAAAATAGTCTATGCTGATGTGTTTAATTTTGTCTTGTTTGTGTATATGATAGGAGGTGGCTTTTCTGGGCCAATAATAAGCAGTACGAACATGCACAGTTAGTGCTGTATAATACGGGCTGCATTCTGTATTATATTCATCTCACTTTAAAAGTCTGCCAATGTGGCCAGAGGGAGGCAAACAGACTGAAGGCATAGCAGGTTTTCCTACTAACAAAGCTGTCTGGAGCTTTGCCCACAGCAGGAAGACAGCCAGACAGATCACTCCATGAAGAACTGAGGGAAAAAGGAAAACTGTTTTTCTGCCTCTCCATCTATCTCATGCCAATCAAACCCACAGTCCATTTTGAGTGTGCTCACAGCTGCAAAAACAAGGATTTTCAAACCCCTGAAGCAGGGAACTTGTAAAACGAATGGGTCCAATGCAACACAAAGCAAGGGGGTTCTGTAATAACAAGAGGCTTTATATGGATTTGTCAAAAGTTTGGCAAGAGGGTCAGGGAAGGCTGCATCTTTTGAAAGAACCATGTAACGCTTCTTATTATTATAGAACCTGGTAAGTTCAGAGCTTGAAATAAAATAGTTAGAAATAACTAATTTTAATTCCTTTCCCAAAAATGAAGGTATAACTATGTTGCATTAGTTATAACTAATAACATCCCTCTTTCTGTAGTGTAATTGTAACCATGGTCTAAAACACACTGCAGAAATAATCCACTTTGAGACCACTTTTACTGCCCTGGCTCAGTGCTAGGGAATCCTGGGAACTGGAGTTTGTTGTGGCACCAGAGCTCTCTGACAGAGAATTCCCAGAATTCCCTAGCACTGATCCTGGTCAGTTAAAGTGGTGTCAAACTGGATTATTTCGGCATGTGTTTTGAACCAATAACTCCAGGGCAAGGTCCTACTCATCAAGGAGATAGAGCTTCACTTGACGCTCAAATTATTAAATAGCATAGAATCATAGAATCATAGAATCGTAGAGTTGGAAGAGACCACTAGGGCCATCCAGTCCAACCCCCTGCCATGCAGGAAATCCAAATCAAAGCATCCCTGACAGATGGCCATCCAGCCTCTGTTTAAAGACCTCCAAGGAAGGAGACTCTATCACCCTCCGAGGGAGTGCATATCACCTCTTAACTTTCTTTTTTAGCCCCTCCTTCCATATTTGGTGGGCAAAGGTTTTTGGTTCTCATAACACAGCTAGCAATTTTCAAAACAGCAAGGTTACTTTCAAGGGTATTTTCCCTCCACATTCTCAAGTCATCAGTGTCCCTTAGGGCATGCTGATAATGGCACACTAACAAGAAGCACCAAGCCCTCCCGTACAAGCTGCTCTGAAGACCAAGCAGCTGAACAGTCTTTTTATCACCCCTCCTCTGGAATGACAAACACATTCTAATCTTAAACCCATGTATTTTTAATCTATAAAAGCTCTTGGCAATATCTTTATTATATATTATTGATCATACCTATACAGCCTTAAGGACAACAACTTTTTCAAACAGGTGTTTCACAAACATGCCCCCTTCATATGATTTGCATTTCACATCTCATATACCATACAAACTAGTATGAATATTAAATCTTAAAGTACAAAAAGCAAATACAAGCCACCAAATATATCAGTCAAATGCCAAAATATATAGCTCTGTCCCTTTACAATGCCTACAAAGGCTGTTCATATCACTATATATTAAGCACAGTATAGATATGACCCTGGGTTTATTATTGTATGACATCTGTGATAATATGACATGTTATATATTATAATATGACATAGCATATTAGGCAGCATAGAATCCAAAACAGCATGTCACTCAGGACAGAATCATGGCATGATTAATCCAATCTTGGCAGACAGTGAAAAAAGCCAATAGAAAGAAAATCAAGTCATTTGAGATATGGTGCTGGAGACGCGTGCTGAGGATACTGTGATGGCTAAGAAGACAACCACATGGGTTCTAGAACAGATCAAACCCAAACGATTGCTGGAAGCCAGGATCATGAAACTGAGGCTGTTGTACTTGGGCCACATCATAAAGAAAAATGATTCATTAAAAAAGATAATGATGCTAGGAAAGGTGAAGACAGTAGAAAGAGAAGAAGACCCCATGCCAGATGGTTAGGCTTGATCAGGGAAGACATAGGCCTGTGCCTTCAAGACCTGAGCAGAGAGGCTGATGACAGGGGGTCTTGGAGATGTCTCATCCACAGGGTCACCATGAGTCAAAGTTGACTCAAGGACAGCTAACAACAAGTGTGGAAGAGTAGCATGTGTGTGTGTGTCTTTTGTGTCTGCCTTCAAATCACCCTTAGACTTATGATGACCCAATGAATTTCATAGGGTTTTCTTAGGCAGGCAATACTTAAGAGGTGGTTTTGCCAGTTCCTTCCTCTGAAATATAGCCTACACTACCTCATATTCATTGCTGGTCTCCCTTTCAAGTACTAACCAGGCCTAAGCTTCCAAGGTCTGATGGAAGCTGGTGCCTTTAGGATATTTAGACTGTCACATATTCACCAACTCAGGAAACAATGAGTCAGATAAAAAATAGTATTTTCAGTAAATTACCCCAATTCAAGGTTTAAAAGAAATGGTTGGCCTAAAAAATATAGTTCTATTGTTATGAGAATAGGAATTTAAATAGGTTTTTGGAGATGGTTTCTTCTGCCTGATATTGCCAATACATCAATTTTACCTCTCCATTTTGTGTTGCAAATTTGGGCCTGCAACTTATAACAGACATCTCACTGCACATCAGAAAAATTTATGGCACTTGATCCATGTTTTAAGGAATATGAATGGCAATGAGAGTGGAAGCTCTGTTCTTTTTATCTCTTCTGCAATACTTCAGGAAGTTATGTGCAGTTTTGTGATTATGGTAAAATGATGGGTAGTTTTTGGAAATGTGTTCTGATTGAGCTGCATACTTTCTTTCAGGTGGTGATATGAACTTGAGCAGAGGAGGGAAACTTTCAGCCTATAAAACCTGTATGGTGTGTTGATCTAGGATGCATCTACACTATAGAAATAATGCAGTTTGACACCACTTTGACTGCCACAAGTCCATCCTGCAGAATTCTGGAATTTTTAGTTTTGTGAGGCACAAGCACATTCAGGTCGAGAAGGCTAAAGACCTTGTAAAACTATAAATCCCAGGATTCCAAATCCCAACATTTAAAGTGGTATCAAACTGCATTAGTTCTACAATGTAGTTCCATCCCTGATCTGGCTTTCAAAGTCCTCTCTCCACCATAAAGCTCCTCTCCATCTTGCCTCTGATCACTGATTGGAGATAACATGGGGATTCCATTTGTCTCTAATTACCCTCCAAAAATGAAAGGTGAGGAGGGAAGTGGTAGGGGAAATTGACAAGTTGTTTCTTGTGAAAAGTAACTTTTCTAGGATCTAATAGACTAATCCTTCACCAGCATTTTATTTTATTTTATCTACTGAATATGCTGCTCTTCCCTCCAAACCCAGGAGCTCAAACCCCAGAGGAGGGAACTTTAGGGTCAGCTCTCCATATCCCTAGGTTTTTTTTAACAACAGATTCAAGCATCCTTGGCTTGAAAATACTTTAAAAATATATACATTCCCAAAAGGCAAACCTTAATTTTGCCATTTTGGACACCATTTTACTATACCATTGTATTTGATGGGAATTGAGCCTCCACAGATTTTAGTACTGTATCCATAGGGAGGTCCTGGAATCAAACCCCAGTGGATACTGTGGGCACACTGTATTATAGTTCCAAGGCTATAGTAACTAAACATTATTCTAGCTACAATATTTAAAGAACAACTCATTACTGTCTCATTGCTGAAAAGCAATCAAAAAATATTTTTGCTACTGGAAAAATGCAGTGCTACAATCTACTGAAGAGTGGCACAAAACCTGATCTCCTCCCAACCGTCTTATTGCCTTGGTACCCACAATAAACCACAAAGTGTGCCATGAGCCCACACTCAACTCTCATAATATTCCTCCTCCTCCATTTTGTGAGGTCTCATCACAGGCTGGCATCCTGCTTGTGATTCTTGAATGCGAACATTCCCCTACAAAAGCGGTTGGGTATTTTTGTCTGCTGCAGAAAAACTGTATTCATCTGACGCTTCCAAGAGCAGAGTTGTCATTGTGTATTGCACAAGCACATTGTGCATTGCACATTGCAATTATGCATTTCACATTTGTTTGCACATTTGGTCACATAGTGTTACAATTTGTTAATGTACAACTGCATGTACAACTACAAATGCAATTTTAAGGCATCAATAAAAGTATAGTGGTCAGATCAGAGAAGTAATAGTGCCACTGTTCTGCTTTGGTCAGGCCCCACCTGAATGGGTGTCAAGTTCTGGGCACCACAATTCAAAAAGGAACATGAGAAACTGGAGTGTGTCCAAAGGAGGGCGACTAAAATGGTGAAGGGTCGGGAAACCATGTTCCTATGAGGAACGACTTAGGGAGCTGGGGATGTTTAGCCTGGAGAAAAGAAGGTAAGAGGTGATATGATAGCCCTGTTTAAATATTTGAAGGGAATGTCATGTTTAAATATTTGAAGGGATATTGAAGGGAAGTAAGCTTATTTTCTGCTGCTCCAGAGAACAGGACCCAGAACAATGGCTGCAATCTCCAGGAAAGAGATTCCACCCAACATAGGAGGACCTTCCTGAAAGTAAGGGCTGTTCGGCAGTGGAACACACCCTTCCTCGGAGTGTCGTAGGAGTCTCCTTCGTTGAGGTCTTTAACAGGAAGCTGGATGGCCAACTGTTGGAATGCTTTGATTGAGAGTTTCCTGCATGGCAGAATGGGGTGGGACTGGGTGTCCCTTGGGGCTCTTCCAACTCTTAGGATTCTTTGATTCTAATGAATTTTGTCATAATCTATGATTTTGTCCAGTTCATTCATAGCTGCCCTTCCCAGTCCAAGTCTTCATCTTATTTCTTGACTGCAATTGCCATTCTGATCAATTTTATTTGAGCCAAGGTATGGGAACTCTTTAGCTTATTTCTATACTATCTTATCCTAGGTTGATTTCTTGTAGCCCTTATGTCATTATTTTTGTTTTTTTAATGTTCAACAGTAAGCCCACCTTGGCACTTCCTCCTTGATTTTTATTCAGTAATTGCTCCAGGTCTCTCTTGATTTCTTCTAGCAGTATGTGGTCGTCTGCATCTCTTAGAATGTTAGGTTTCTTTCCCTCCACTTTGGTTGTCCCCTTCCTCTGAGCTAACTGGCCTGTGCATACAATAATTTTCTGCATACATGTTGAATAAAAGAGTGATAGTATGCAGACTTGCCTGACCCCTTGCCAACTTGGAACCATCTGTTCCCCTGTCTAGTTCTGATGGCAGCCTCTTGTCCTAAGTTAGACTGAAAGCAAATATGGACACACATACAGATATAATACTCTTTCACACCTACTTTTTTTAAAAAGTAATGTTCCAGCTTAAATCCTTTCTACCACATCTACAGAGATGCGTGCTCAGGACCAGCTCCCCATCCCTATCTCTGCCTCCACATACCCATGGTATTTTCTTTCCTAACTGTACATTAACATTGTCATTGGCAGGATTCTCCTTTATTGAACTTGACCTATGCTAAGCCGTGTCTCTCAAGGCTGCTCTGATTGTCACCTCTCTCAAACTGCCCCACTGGGAGCAGGAGGGAGCAATACACTTTAACATTCACATGTCATCACGGAATGGGAGACCCGGATAGATGTGAGCCATGGAATGAGGAGTTTCCAAAGGCTGCAGTCAAGAACCTCACCCGAAAGTCAGTCCTCTCCTGTCTTGCTGTTTTTCGGCTGCCCTGCCTTGTTAAATCAGTCCAGGGCAATCTTTTCCATTTAACAAGCTATAAATTTCATAGCTTTCATAATTTGATAGATACAGGTTTAATGAGCTGGAAGCAAATGTTGAATGCAATAGCGGAATAGAAG